>NW_018744580.1:0-39660 GCF_001683475.1 Chenopodium quinoa | reverse complement strand
GTCAAATGGATTCTACAAAGCTAATTAAATGAAATGAAAGTCAAACGTATTCAAACAAAGCTAATTGAATCAAATGAAATTCTAATACATTCTACAAAGCTAATAGAATCAAATAAAAGTCAAACACATTCAAACAAAGCATTTTGAATCAAATGAAAGTCAAATGCATTCAACAAAGCTAATTGAATAAAATGAAAGTCAAACACATTCAATCAAAGCTAATTGAATCAAATGAAAGACTAATGCATTCTACAAAGCTAATTGAATCAAATGAAAGTCAAACACATTCAAACAAAGCTTTTTTGAATCAAATGAAAGTCAAATGCATTCATCAAAGCTCATTAGATCAAATGAAAGTCAAATGCATTTAACAAAGCTAATTAAATCAAATGAAAGTAACACATTCAAACAAAGCTAATTGATTCAATTGAAAGTCAAACACATTCAAACAAAGCTTTTTGAATCATATGAAAGTCAAATGCATTCCACAAAGCTAATTGAATCAAATGAAAGTCAAACAAATTCAAACTAAGCTAATTGAATCAAATGAAAGTCTAATGCTTTCTACAAAGCTAATTGAATCAAATAAAGTCCAAACACATTCAAACAAACCTTTTTTGAAATCAAATGAAAAGTCAAATGCATTCATCAAAGCTAATTGAATCAAATGAAAGTCAAATGCATTCTACAAAGCTAATTAAATCAAATGAAAGTAAAACACATTCAAACAAAGCTAATTGATTCAAATGAAAGTCAAACACATTCAAACATAGCTTTTTGAATCATATGAAAGTCAAATGCATTCCACAAATCTAATTGAATCAAATGAAAGGCAAATGCATTCTACAAAGCGAAATGAATAAAATAAAAGTTAAATTCATTCAAACAAAGCTTTTTTGAATCAAATGAAGGTCAAATGCATTCAACAAAGCTATCAAATGAAAGTCAAATGGATTCTAAAAAGCTAATTAAATAAAATGAAAGTCAAACGTATTCAAACAAAGCTAATTGAATCAAATGAAATTCTAATACATTCTACAAAGCTAATAGAATCAAATAAAAGTCAAACACATTCAAACAAAGCATTTTGAATCAAATGAAAGTCAAATGCATTCAACAAAGCTAATTGAATAAAATGAAAGTCAAACACATTCAATCAAAACTAATTGAATCAAATGAAAGTCTAATGCATTCTACAAAGCTAATTGAATCAAATGAAAGTCAAACACATTCAAACAAAGCTTTTTGAATCAAATGAAAGTCAAATGCATTCATCAAAGCTAATTAGATAATATGAAAGTCAAATGCATTTAACAAAGCTAATTAATCAAATGAAAGTAAAACACATTCAAACAAAGCTAATTGGTTCAAATGAAAGTTAAACACATTCAAACAAAGCTTTTTGAATCATATGAAAGTCAAATGCATTCCACAAAGCTAATTGAATCAAATGAAAGTCAAAACAAATTCAAAACTAAGCTAATTGAATCAAAATGAAAGTCTAATGCTTTCTACAAAGCTAATTGAATCAAATAAAGTCAAACACATTCAAACAAACCTTTTTGAATCAAATGAAAGTGAAATGCATTCATCAAAGCTAATTGAATCAAATAAAAGTCAAATGCATTCTACAAAGCTAATTAAATCAAAATAAAAGTAAAACACATTCAAACAAAGCTAATTGATTCAAATGAAAGTCAAACACATTCAAACATACCTTTTTGAATCATGTGAAAGTCAAATGCATTCCACAAATCTAATTGAATCAAATGAAAGTCAAATGCATTCTACAAAGGGAAATGAATAAAATAAAAGTCAAATTCATTCAAACAAAGCTTTTTGAATCAAATAGAGGTCAAATGCATTCAACAAAGCTATCAAATGAAAGTCAAATGGATTCTACAAAGCTAATTAAATGAAATGAAAGTCAAACGTATTCAAACAAAGCTAATTGAATCAAATGAAATTCTAATACATTCTACAAAGCTAATAGAATCAAATAAAAGTCAAACACATTCAAACAAAGCATTTTGAATCAAATGAAAGTCAAATGCATTCAACAAAGCTAATTGAATAAAATGAAAGTCAAACACATTCAATCAAAGCTAATTGAATCAAATGAAAGTCTAATGCATTCTACAAAGCTAATTGAATCAAATGAAAGTCAAAACACATTCAAACAAGCTTTTTGAATCAAATGAAAGTCAAATGCATTCATCAAAGCTAATTAGGTCAAATGAAAGTCAAATGCATTTAACAAAGCTAATTAAATCAAATGAAAGTAAAACACATTTAAACAAAACTAATTGATTCAAATGAAAGTCAAACACATTCAAACAAAGCTTTTTGAATCATATGAAAGTCAAATGAATTCCACAAAGCTAATTGAATCAAATGAAAGTCAAACAAATTCAAACTAAGCTAATTGAATCAAATGAAAGTCTAATGCTTTCTACAAAGCTAATTGAATCAAATAAAGTCAAACACATTCAAACAAACCTTTTTGAATCAAATGAAAGTCAAATGCATTCATCAAAGCTAATTGAATCAAATAAAAGTCAAATGCATTCCACAAAGCTAATTAAATCAAATAAAAGTAAAAACACATTCAAACAAAGCTAATTGATTCAAATGAAAGTCAAACACATTCAAACATACCTTTTTGAATCATGTGAAAGTCAAATGCATTCCACAAATCTAATTGAATCAAATGAAAGTCAAATGCATTCTACAAAGCGAAATGAATAAAATAAAAGTCAAATTCATTCAAACAAAGCTTTTTGAATCAAATGAAGGTCAAATGCATTCAACAAAGCTATCAAATGAAAGTCAAATGGATTCTAAAAAGCTAATTAAATAAAATGAAAGTCAAACGTATTCAAACAAAGCTAATTGAATCAAATGAAATTCTAATACATTCTACAAAGCTAATAGAATCAAATAAAAGTTAAACACATTCAAACAAAGCATTTTGAATCAAATGAAAGTCAAATGCATTCAACAAAGCTAATTGAATAAAATGAAAGTCAAACACATTCAATCAAAGCTAATTGAATCAAATGAAAGTCTAATGCATTCTACAAAGCTAATTGAATCAAATGAAAGTCAAACACATTCAAACAAAGCTTTTTGAATCAAATGAAAGTCAAATGCATTCATCAAAGCTCATTAGATCAAATGAAAGTCAAATGCATTTAACAAAGCTAATTAAATCAAATGAAAGTAAAACACATTTAAACAAAGCTAATTGATTCAAATGAAAGTCAAACACATTCAAACAAAGCTTTTTGAATCATATGAAAGTCAAATGCATTCCACAAAGCTAATTGAATCAAATGAAAGTCAAACAAATTCAAACTAAGCTAATTGAATCAAATGAAAGTCTAATGCTTTCTACAAAGCTAATTGAATCAAATAAAGTCAAACACATTCAAACAAACCTTTTTGAATCAAATGAAAGTCAAATGCATTCATCAAAGCTAATTGAATCAAATGAAAGTCAAATGCATTCTACAAAGCTAATTAAATCAAATGAAAGTAAATCACATTCAAACAAAGCTAATTGATTCAAATGAAAGTCAAATGCATTCATCAAAGCTAATTAGATAATATGAAAGTCAAATGCATTCTACAAAGCTAATTGAATCAAATGAAAGTCAAACACATTCAAACAAAGCTTTTTGAATCAAATGAAAGTCAAATGCATTCATCAAAGCTAATTAGATAATATGAAAGTCAAATGCATTTAACAAAGCTAATTAAATCAAATGAAAGTAAAACACATTCAAACAAAGCTAATTGGTTCAAATGAAAGTCAAACACATTCAAACAAAGCTTTTTGAATCATATGAAAGTCAAATGAATTCCACAAAGCTAATTGAATCAAATGAAAGTCAAACAAATTCAAACTAAGCTAATTGAATCAAATGAAAGTCTAATGCTTTCTACAAAGCTAATTGAATCAAATAAAGTCAAACACATTCGAACAAACCTTTTTGAATCAAATGAAAGTCAAATGCATTCATCAAAGCTAATTGAATTAAATAAAAGTCAAATGCATTCCACAAAGCTAATTAAATCAAATAAAAGTAAAACACATTCAAACAAAGCTAATTGATTCAAATGAAAGTCAAACACATTCAAACATACCTTTTTGAATCATGTGAAAGTCAAATGCATTCCACAAATCTAATTGAATCAAATGAAAGTCAAATGCATTCTACAAAGCGAAATGAATAAAATAAAAGTCAAATTCATTCAAACAAAGCTTTTTGAATCAAATGAAGGTCAAATGCATTCAACAAAGCTATCAAATGAAAGTCAAATGGATTCTAAAAAGCTAATTAAATAAAATGAAAGTCAAACGTATTCAAACAAAGCTAATTGAATCAAATGAAATTCTAATACATTCTACAAAGCTAATAGAATCAAATAAAAGTTAAACATATTCAAACAAAGCATTTTGAATCAAATGAAAGTCAAATGCATTCAACAAAGCTAATTGAATAAAATGAAAGTCAAACACATTCAATCAAAGCTAATTGAATCAAATGAAAGTCTAATGCATTCTACAAAGCTAATTGAATCAAATGAAAGTCAAACACATTCAAACAAAGCTTTTTGAATCAAATGAAAGTCAAATGCATTCATCAAAGCTCATTAGATCAAATGAAAGTCAAATGCATTTAACAAAGCTAATTAAATCAAATGAAAGTAAAACACATTCAAACAAAGCTAATTGATTCAAATGAAAGTCAAACACATTCAAACAAAGCTTTTTGAATCATATGAAAGTCAAATGCATTCCACAAAGCTAATTGAATAAAATGAAAGTCAAACAAATTCAAACTAAGCTAATTGAATCAAATGAAAGTCTAATGCTTTCTACAAAGCTAATTGAATCAAATAAAGTCAAACACATTCAAACAAACCTTTTTGAATCAAATGAAAGTCAAATGCATTCATCAAAGCTAATTGAATCAAATGAAAGTCAAATGCATTCTACAAAGCTAATTAAATCAAATGAAAGTAAATCACATTCAAACAAAGCTAATTGATTCAAATGAAAGTCAAACACATTCAAACATAGTTTTTTGAATCATATGAAAGTCAAATGCATTCCACAAATCTAATTGAATCAAATGAAAGTCAAATGCATTCTACAAAGCGAAATGAATAAAATAAAAGTCAAATTCATTCAAACAAAGCTTTTTTGAATCAAATGAAGGTCAAATGCATTCAACAAAGCTATCAAATGAAAGTCAAATGGATTCTAAAAAGCTAATTAAATAAAATGAAAGTCAAACGTATTCAAACAAAGCTAATTGAATCAAATGAAATTCTAATACATTCTACAAAGGTAATAGAATCAA
Organism: Chenopodium quinoa; assembly: GCF_001683475.1. NCBI lineage: Eukaryota > Viridiplantae > Streptophyta > Magnoliopsida > Caryophyllales > Amaranthaceae > Chenopodium > Chenopodium quinoa. Next base: position 34,288 of record NW_018744580.1, on the reverse strand, counting down.
ATAAAAGTTAAACACATTCAAACAAAGCATTTAGAATCAAATGAAAGTCAAATGCATTCAACAAAGCTAATTGAATAAAATGAAAGTCAAACACATTCAATCAAAGCTAATTGAATCAAATGAAAGTCTAATGCATTCTACAAAGCTAATTGAATCAAATGAAAACACATTCAAACAAAGCTTTTTGAATCAAATGAAAGTCAAATGCATTCATCAAAGCTCATTAGATCAAATGAAAGTCAAATGCATTTAACAAAGCTAATTAAATCAAATGAAAGTAAAACACATTCAAACAAAGCTAATTGATTCAAATGAAAGTCAAACACATTCAAACAAAGCTTTTTGAATCATATGAAAGTCAAATGCATTCCACAAAGCTAATTGAATCAAATGAAAGTCAAACAAATTCAAACTAAGCTAATTGAATCAAATGAAAGTCTAATGCTTTCTACAAAGCTAATTGAATCAAATAAAGTCAAACACATTCAAACAAACCTTTTTGAATCAAATGAAAGTCAAATGCATTCATCAAAGCTAATTGAATCAAATGAAAGTCAAATGCATTCTACAAAGCTAATTAAATCAAATGCAAGTAAATCACATTCAAACAAAGCTAATTGATTCAAATGAAAGTCAAATGCATTCATCAAAGCTAATTAGATAATATGAAAGTCAAATGCATTCTACAAAGCTAATTGAATCAAATGAAAGTCAAACACATTCAAACAAAGCTTTTTGAATCAAATGAAAGTCAAATGCATTCATCAAAGCTAATTAGATAATATGAAAGTCAAATGCATTTAACAAAGCTAATTAAATCAAATGAAAGTAAAACACATTCAAACAAAGCTAATTGGTTCAAATGAAAGTCAAACACATTCAAACAAAGCTTTTTGAATCATATGAAAGTCAAATGAATTCCACAAAGCTAATTGAATCAAATGAAAGTCAAACAAATTCAAACTAAGCTAATTGAATCAAATGAAAGTCTAATGCTTTCTACAAAGCTAATTGAATCAAATAAAGTCAAACACATTCAAACAAACCTTTTTGAATCAAATGAAAGTCAAATGCATTCATCAAAGCTAATTGAATTAAATAAAAGTCAAATGCATTCCACAAAGCTAATTAAATCAAATAAAAGTAAAACACATTCAAACAAAGCTAATTGATTCAAATGAAAGTCAAACACATTCAAACATACCTTTTTGAATCATGTGAAAGTCAAATGCATTCCACAAATCTAATTGAATCAAATGAAAGTCAAATGCAATCTACAAAGCGAAATGAATAAAATAAAAGTCAAATTCATTCAAACAAAGCTTTTTGAATCAAATGAAGGTCAAATGCATTCAACAAAGCTATCAAATGAAAGTCAAATGGATTCTAAAAAGCTAATTAAATAAAATGAAAGTCAAACGTATTCAAACAAAGCTAATTGAATCAAATGAAATTCTAATACATTCTACAAAGCTAATAGAATCAAATAAAAGTTAAACATATTCAAACAAAGCATTTTGAATCAAATGAAAGTCAAATGCATTCAACAAAGCTAATTGAATAAAATGAAAGTCAAACACATTCAATCAAAGCTAATTGAATCAAATGAAAGTCTAATGCATTCTACAAAGCTAATTGAATCAAATGAAAGTCAAACACATTCAAACAAAGCTTTTTGAATCAAATGAAAGTCAAATGCATTCATCAAAGCTCATTAGATCAAATGAAAGTCAAATGCATTTAACAAAGCTAATTAAATCAAATGAAAGTAAAACACATTCAAACAAAGCTAATTGATTCAAATGAAAGTCAAACACATTCAAACAAAGCTTTTTGAATCATATGAAAGTCAAATGCATTCCACAAAGCTAATTGAATAAAATGAAAGTCAAACAAATTCAAACTAAGCTAATTGAATCAAATGAAAGTCTAATGCTTTCTACAAAGCTAATTGAATCAAATAAAGTCAAACACATTCAAACAAACCTTTTTGAATCAAATGAAAGTCAAATGCATTCATCAAAGCTAATTGAATCAAATGAAAGTCAAATGCATTCTACAAAGCTAATTAAATCAAATGAAAGTAAATCACATTCAAACAAAGCTAATTGATTCAAATGAAAGTCAAACACATTCAAACATAGTTTTTTGAATCATATGAAAGTCAAATGCATTCCACAAATCTAATTGAATCAAATGAAAGTCAAATGCATTCTACAAAGCGAAATGAATAAAATAAAAGTCAAATTCATTCAAACAAAGCTTTTTGAATCAAATGAAGGTCAAATGCATTCAACAAAGCTATCAAATGAAAGTCAAATGGATTCTAAAAAGCTAATTAAATAAAATGAAAGTCAAACGTATTCAAACAAAGCTAATTGAATCAAATGAAATTCTAATACATTCTACAAAGCTAATAGAATCAAATAAAAGTTAAACACATTCAAACAAAGCATTTAGAATCAAATGAAAGTCAAATGCATTCAACAAAGCTAATTGAATAAAATGAAAGTCAAACACATTCAATCAAAGCTAATTGAATCAAATGAAAGTCTAATGCATTCTACAAAGCTAATTGAATCAAATGAAAACACATTCAAACAAAGCTTTTTGAATCAAATGAAAGTCAAATGCATTCATCAAAGCTCATTAGATCAAATGAAAGTCAAATGCATTTAACAAAGCTAATTAAATCAAATGAAAGTAAAACACATTCAAACAAAGCTAATTGATTCAAATGAAAGTCAAACACATTCAAACAAAGCTTTTTAAATCATATGAAAGTCAAATGCATTCCACAAAGCTAATTGAATCAAATGAAAGTCAAACAAATTCAAACTAAGCTAATTGAATCAAATGAAAGTCTAATGCTTTCTACAAAGCTAATTGAATCAAATAAAGTCAAACACATTCAAACAAACCTTTTTGAATCAAATGAAAGTCAAATGCATTCATCAAAGCTAATTGAATCAAATGAAAGTCAAATGCATTCTACAAAGCTAATTAAATCAAATGAAAGTAAAACACATTCAAACAAAGCTAATTGATTCAAATGAAAGTCAAACACATTCAAACATAGCTTTTTGAATCATATGAAAGTCAAATGTATTCCACAAATCTAATTGAATCAAATGAAAGTCAAATGCATTCTACAAAGCGAAATGAATAAAATAAAAGTCAAATTCATTCAAACAAAGCTTTTTGAATCAAATGAAGGTCAAATGCATTCAACAAAGCTATCAAATGAAAGTCAAATGGATTCTAAAAAGCTAATTAAATAAAATGAAAGTCAAACGTATTCAAACAAAGCTAATTGAATCAAATGAAATTCTAATACATTCAACAAAGCTAATAGAATCAAATAAAAGTCAAACACATTCAAACAAAGCATTTTGAATCAAATGAAAGTCAAATGCATTCAACAAAGCTAATTGAATAAAATGAAAGTCAAACACATTCAATCAAAGCTAATTGAATCAAATGAAAGTCTTATGCATTCTACAAAGCTAATTGAATCAAATGAAAGTCAAACACATTCATACAAAGCTTTTTGAATCAAATGAAAGTCAAATGCATTCATCAAAGCTAATTAGATAATATGAAAGTCAAATGCATTTAACAAAGCTAATTAAATCAAATGAAAGTAAAACACATTCAAACAAAGCTAATTGGTTCAAATGAAAGTCAAACACATTCAAACAAAGCTTTTTGAATCATATGAAAGTCAAATGCATTCCACAAAGCTAATTGAATCAAATGAAAGTCAAACAAATTCAAACTAAGCTAATTGAATCAAATGAAAGTCTAATGCTTTCTACAAAGCTAATTGAATCAAATAAAGTCAAACACATTCAAACAAACCTTTTTGAATCAAATGAAAGTGAAATGCATTCATCAAAGCTAATTGAATCAAATAAATGTCAAATGCATTCTACAAAGCTAATTAAATCAAATAAAAGTAAAACACATTCAAACAAAGCTAATTGATTCAAATGAAAGTCAAACACATTCAAACATACCTTTTTGAATCATGTGAAAGTCAAATGCATTCCACAAATCTAATTGAATCAAATGAAAGTCAAATGCATTCTACAAAGGGAAATGAATAAAATAAAAGTCAAATTCATTCAAACAAAGCTTTTTGAATCAAATCAAGGTCAAATGCATTCAACAAAGCTATCAAATGAAAGTCAAATGGATTCTACAAAGCTAATTAAATGAAATGAAAGTCAAACGTATTCAAACAAAGCTTATTGAATCAAATGAAATTCTAATACATTCTACAAAGCTAATAGAATCAAATAAAAGTCAAACACATTCAAACAAAGCATTTTGAATCAAATGAAAGTCAAATGCATTCAACAAAGTTCATTGAATAAAATGAAAGTCAAACACATTCAATCAAAGCTAATTGAATCAAATGAAAGTCTAATGCATTCTACAAAGCTAATTGAATCAAATGAAAGTCAAACACATTCAAACAAAGCTTTTTTAATCAAATGAAAGTCAAATGCATTCATCAAAGCTAATTAGGTCAAATGAAAGTCAAATGCATTTAACAAAGCTAATTAAATCAAATGAAAGTAAAACACATTCAAACAAAGCTAATTGATTCAAATGAAAGTCAAACACATTCAAACAAAGCTTTTTGAATCATATGAAAGTCAAATGAATTCCACAAAGCTAATTGAATCAAATGAAAGTCAAACAAATTCAAACTAAGCTAATTGAATCAAATGAAAGTCTAATGCTTTCTACAAAGCTAATTGAATCAAATAAAGTCAAACACATTCAAACAAACCTTTTTGAATCAAATGAAAGTCAAATGCATTCATCAAAGCTAATTGAATCAAATAAAAGTCAAATGCATTCTACAAAGCTAATTAAATCAAATAAAAGTAAAACACATTCAAACAAAGCTAATTGATTCAAATGAAAGTCAAACACATTCAAACATACCTTTTTGAATCATGTTAAAGTCAAATGCATTCCACAAATCTAATTGAATCAAATGAAAGTCAAATGCATTCTACAAAGCGAAATGAATAAAATAAAAGTCAAATTCATTCAAACAAAGCTTTTTGAATCAAATGAAGGTCAAATGCATTCAACAAAGCTATCAAATGAAAGTCAAATGGATTCTACAAAGCTAATTAAATGAAATGAAAGTCAAACGTATTCAAACAAAGCTAATTGAATCAAATGAAATTCTAATACATTCTACAAAGCTAATAGAATCAAATAAAAGTCAAACACATTCAAACAAAGCATTTTGAATCAAATGAAAGTCAAATGCATTCAATAAAGCTAATTGAATAAAATGAAAGTCAAACACATTCAATCAAAGCTAATTGAATCAAATGAAAGACTAATGCATTCTACAAAGCTAATTGAATCAAATGAAAGTCAATCACATTCAAACAAAGCTTTTTGAATCAAATGAAAGTCAAATGCATTCATCAAAGCTCATTAGATCAAATGAAAGTCAAATGCATTTAACAAAGCTAATTAAATCAAATGAAAGTAAAACACATTCAAACAAAGCTAATTGATTCAAATGAAAGTCAAACACATTCAAACAAAGCTTTTTGAATAATATGAAAGTCAAATGCATTCCACAAAGCTAATTGAATCAAATGAAAGTCAAACAAATTCAAACTAAGCTAATTGAATCAAATGAAAGTCTAATGCTTTCTACAAAGCTAATTGAATCAAATAAAGTCAAACACATTCAAACAAACCTTTTTGAATCAAATGAAAGTCAAATGCATTCATCAAAGCTAATTGAATCAAATAAAAGTCAAATGCATTCTACAAAGCTAATTAAATCAAATAAAAGTAAAACACATTCAAACAAAGCTAATTGATTCAAATGAAAGTCAAACACATTCAAACATACCTTTTTGAATCATGTGAAAGTCAAATGCATTCCACAAATCTAATTGAATCAAATGAAAGTCAAATGCATTCTACAAAGGGAAATGAATAAAATAAAAGTCAAATTCATTCAAACAAAGCTTTTTGAATCAAATCAAGGTCAAATGCATTCAACAAAGCTATCAAATGAAAGTCAAATGGATTCTACAAAGCTAATTAAATGAAATGAAAGTCAAACGTATTCAAACAAAGCTTTTTGAATCAAATGAAAGTCAAATGCATTCATCAAAGCTCATTAGATCAAATGAAAGTCAAATGCATTTAACAAAGCTAATTAAATCAAATGAAAGTAAAACACATTCAAACAAAGCTAATTGATTCAAATGAAAGTCAAACACATTCAAACAAAGCTTTTTAAATCATATGAAAGTCAAATGCATTCCACAAAGCTAATTGAATCAAATGAAAGTCAAACAAATTCAAACTAAGCTAATTGAATCAAATGAAAGTCTAATGCTTTCTACAAAGCTAATTGAATCAAATAAAGTCAAACACATTCAAACAAACCTTTTTGAATCAAATGAAAGTCAAATGCATTCATCAAAGCTAATTGAATCAAATGAAAGTCAAATGCATTCTACAAAGCTAATTAAATCAAATGAAAGTAAAACACATTCAAACAAAGCTAATTGATTCAAATGAAAGTCAAACACATTCAAACATAGCTTTTTGAATCATATGAAAGTCAAATGTATTCCACAAATCTAATTGAATCAAATGAAAGTCAAATGCATTCTACAAAGCGAAATGAATAAAATAAAAGTCAAATTCATTCAAACAAAGCTTTTTGAATCAAATGAAGGTCAAATGCATTCAACAAAGCTATCAAATGAAAGTCAAATGGATTCTAAAAAGCTAATTAAATAAAATGAAAGTCAAACGTATTCAAACAAAGCTAATTGAATCAAATGAAATTCTAATACATTCTACAAAGCTAATAGAATCAAATAAAAGTCAAACACATTCAAACAAAGCATTTTGAATCAAATGAAAGTCAAATGCATTCAACAAAGCTAATTGAATAAAATGAAAGTCAAACACATTCAATCAAAGCTAATTGAATCAAATGAAAGTCTTATGCATTCTACAAAGCTAATTGAATCAAATGAAAGTCAAACACATTCATACAAAGCTTTTTGAATCAAATGAAAGTCAAATGCATTCATCAAAGCTAATTAGATAATATGAAAGTCAAATGCATTTAACAAAGCTAATTAAATCAAATGAAAGTAAAACACATTCAAACAAAGCTAATTGGTTCAAATGAAAGTCAAACACAATCAAACAAAGCTTTTTGAATCATATGAAAGTCAAATGCATTCCACAAAGCTAATTGAATCAAATGAAAGTCAAACAAATTCAAACTAAGCTAATTGAATCAAATGAAAGTCTAATGCTTTCTACAAAGCTAATTGAATCAAATAAAGTCAAACACATTCAAACAAACTTTTTTGAATCAAATGAAAGTGAAATGCATTCATCAAAGCTAATTGAATCAAATAAAAGTCAAATGCATTCTACAAAGCTAATTAAATCAAATAAAAGTAAAACACATTCAAACAAAGCTAATTGATTCAAATGAAAGTCAAACACATTCAAACATACCTTTTTGAATCATGTGAAAGTCAAATGCATTCCACAAATCTAATTGAATCAAATGAAAGTCAAATGCATTCTACAAAGGGAAATGAATAAAATAAAAGTCAAATTCATTCAAACAAAGCTTTTTGAATCAAATCAAGGTCAAATGCATTCAACAAAGCTATCAAATGAAAGTCAAATGGATTCTACAAAGCTAATTAAATGAAATGAAAGTCAAACGTATTCAAACAAAGCTAATTGAATCAAATGAAATTCTAATACATTCTACAAAGCTAATAGAATCAAATAAAAGTCAAACACATTCAAACAAAGCATTTTGAATCAAATGAAAGTCAAATGCATTCAACAAAGCTAATTGAATAAAATGAAAGTCAAACACATTCAATCAAAGCTAATTGAATCAAATGAAAGTCTAATGCATTCTACAAAGCTAATTGAATCAAATGAAAGTCAAACACATTCAAACAAAGCTTTTTGAATCAAATGAAAGTCAAATGCATTCATCAAAGCTAATTAGGTCAAATGAAAGTCAAATGCATTTAACAAAGCTAATTAAATCAAATGAAAGTAAAACACATTTAAACAAAGCTAATTGATTCAAATGAAAGTCAAACACATTCAAACAAAGCTTTTTGAATCATATGAAAGTCAAATGAATTCCACAAAGCTAATTGAATCAAATGAAAGTCAAACAAATTCAAACTAAGCTAATTGAATCAAATGAAAGTCTAATGCTTTCTACAAAGCTAATTGAAACAAATAAAGTCAAACACATTCAAACAAACCTTTTTGAATCAAATGAAAGTCAAATGCATTCATCAAAGCTAATTGAATCAAATGAAAGTCAAATGCATTCTACAAAGCTAATTAAATCAAATGAAAGTAAATCACATTCAAACAAAGCTAATTGATTCAAATGAAAGTCAAACACATTCAAACATAGCTTTTTGAATCATATGAAAGTCAAATGCATTCCACAAATCTAATTGAATCAAATGAAAGTCAAATGCATTCTACAAAGCGAAATGAATAAAATAAAAGTCAAATTCATTCAAACAAAGCTTTTTGAATCAAATGAAGGTCAAATGCATTCAACAAAGCTATCAAATGAAAGTCAAATGGATTCTAAAAAGCTAATTAAATAAAATGAAAGTCAAACGTATTCAAACAAAGCTAATTGAATCAAAGGAAATTCTAATACATTCTACAAAGCTAATAGAATCAAATAAAAGTTAAACACATTCAAACAAAGCATTTTGAATCAAATGAAAGTCAAATGCATTCAACAAAGCTAATTGAATCAAATGAAAGTCAAATGCATTCTACAAAGCTAATTAAATCAAATGAAAGTAAAACACATTCAAACAAAGCTAATTGATTCAAATGAAAGTCAAACACATTCAAACAAAGCTTTTTGTATCATATGAAAGTCAAATGCATTCCACAAAGCTAATTGAATCAAATGAAAGTCAAACAAATTCAAACTAAGCTAATTGAATCAAATGAAAGTCTAATGCTTTCTACAAAACTAATTGAATCAAATAAAGTCAAACACATTCAAACAAACCTTTTTGAATCAAATGAAAGTCAAATGCATTCATCAAAGCTAATTGAATCAAATGAAAGTCAAATGCATTCTACAAAGCTAATTAAATCAAATGAAAGTAAATCACATTCAAACAAAGCTAATTGATTCAAATGAAAGTCAAACACATTCAAACATAGCTTTTTGAATCATATGAAAGTCAAATGCATTCCACAAATCTAATTGAATCAAATGAAAGTCAAATGCATTCTACAAAGCGAAATGAATAAAATAAAAGTCAAATTCATTCAAACAAAGCTTTTTGAATCAAATGAAGGTCAAATGCATTCAACAAAGCTATCAAATGAAAGTCAAATGGATTCTAAAAAGCTAATTAAATAAAATGAAAGTCAAACGTATTCAAACAAAGCTAATTGAATCAAATGAAATTCTAATACATTCTACAAAGCTAATAGAATCAAATAAAAGTTAAACATATTCAAACAAAGCATTTAGAATCAAATGAAAGTCAAATGCATTCAACAAAGCTAATTGAATAAAATAAAAGTCAAACACATTTAATCAAAGCTAATTGAATCAAATGAAAGTCTAATGCATTCTACAAAGCTAATTGAATCAAATGAAAACACATTCAAACAAAGCTTTTTGAATCAAATGAAAGTCAAATGCATTCATCAAAGCTCATTAGATCAAATGAAAGTCAAATGCATTTAACAAAGCTAATTAAATCAAATGAAAGTAAAACACATTCAAACAAAGCTAATTGATTCAAATGAAAGTCAAACACATTCAAACAAAGCTTTTTAAATCATATGAAAGTCAAATGCATTCCACAAAGCTAATTGAATCAAATGAAAGTCAAACAAATTCAAACTAAGCTAATTGAATCAAATGAAAGTCTAATGCTTTCTACAAAGCTAATTGAATCAAATAAAGTCAAACACATTCAAACAAACCTTTTTGAATCAAATGAAAGTCAAATGCATTCATCAAAGCTAATTGAATCAAATGAAAGTCAAATGCATTCTACAAAGCTAATTAAATCAAATGAAAGTAAAACACATTCAAACAAAGCTAATTGATTCAAATGAAAGTCAAACACATTCAAACATAGCTTTTTGAATCATATGAAAGTCAAATGTATTCCACAAATCTAATTGAATCAAATGAAAGTCAAATGCATTCTACAAAGCGAAATGAATAAAATAAAAGTCAAATTCATTCAAACAAAGCTTTTTGAATCAAATGAAGGTCAAATGCATTCAACAAAGCTATCAAATGAAAGTCAAATGGATTCTAAAAAGCTAATTAAATAAAATGAAAGTCAAACGTATTCAAACAAAGCTAATTGAATCAAATGAAATTCTAATACATTCTACAAAGCTAATAGAATCAAATAAAAGTCAAACACATTCAAACAAAGCATTTTGAATCAAATGAAAGTCAAATGCATTCAACAAAGCTAATTGAATAAAATGAAAGTCAAACACATTCAATCAAAGCTAATTGAATCAAATGAAAGTCTTATGCATTCTACAAAGCTAATTGAATCAAATGAAAGTCAAACACATTCAAACAAAGCTTTTTGAATCAAATGAAAGTCAAATGCATTCATCAAAGCTAATTAGATAATATGAAAGTCAAATGCATTTAACAAAGCTAATTAAATCAAATGAAAGTAAAACACATTCAAACAAAGCTAATTGGTTCAAATGAAAGTCAAACACATTCAAACAAAGCTTTTTGAATCATATGAAAGTCAAATGCATTCCACAAAGCTAATTGAATCAAATGAAAGTCAAACAAATTCAAACTAAGCTAATTGAATCAAATGAAAGTCTAATGCTTTCTACAAAGCTAATTGAATCAAATAAAGTCAAACACATTCAAACAAACCTTTTTGAATCAAATGAAAGTGAAATGCATTCATCAAAGCTAATTGAATCAAATAAAAGTCAAATGCATTCTACAAAGCTAATTAAATCAAATAAAAGTAAAACACATTCAAACAAAGCTAATTGATTCAAATGAAAGTCAAACACATTCAAACATACCTTTTTGAATCATGTGAAAGTCAAATGCATTCCACAAATCTAATTGAATCAAATGAAAGTCAAATGCATTCTACAAAGGGAAATGAATAAAATAAAAGTCAAATTCATTCAAACAAAGCTTTTTGAATCAAATCAAGGTCAAATGCATTCAACAAAGCTATCAAATGAAAGTCAAATGGATTCTAAAAAGCTAATTAAATAAAATGAAAGTCAAACGTATTCAAACAAAGCTAATTGAATCAAATGAAATTCTAATACATTCTACAAAGCTAATAGAATCAAATAAAAGTCAAACACATTCAAACAAAGCATTTTGAATCAAATGAAAGTCAAATGCATTCAACAAAGCTCATTGAATAAAATGAAAGTCAAACACATTCAATCAAAGCTAATTGAATCAAATGAAAGTCTAATCCATTCTACAAAGCTAATTGAATCAAATGAAAGTCAAACACATTCAAACAAAGCTTTTTGAATCAAATGAAAGTCAAATGCATTCATCAAAGCTAATTAGGTCAAATGAAAGTCAAATGCATTTAACAAAGCTAATTAAATCAAATGAAAGTAAAACACATTCAAACAAAGCTAATTGATTCAAATGAAAGTCAAACACATTCAAACAAAGCTTTTTGTATCATATGAAAGTCAAATGCATTCCACAAAGCTAATTGAATCAAATGAAAGTCAAACAAATTCAAACTAAGCTAATTGAATCAAATGAAAGTCTAATGCTTTCTACAAAGCTAATTGAATCAAATAAAGTCAAACACATTCAAACAAACCTTTTTGAATCAAATGAAAGTCAAATGCATTCATCAAAGCTAATTGAATCAAATGAAAGTCAAATGCATTCTACAAAGCTAATTAAATCAAATGAAAGTAAATCACATTCAAACAAAGCTAATTGATTCAAATGAAAGTCAAACTGATGTGTAAACAAGATGAGAAACCTTGTTACAAAAATGATAAGTTAAAAGATTCAAAGGATTTTAAGATTCAATTATCAAGTGATCAGTTTAGTTAGGGGAACTCTCACCCTAAGCTAAGGATATAGCAAAGAGGAACTCTCACTCGTTTGCTTGGGATAGTCTAGATGAGGGAACTCTCACCAAATCATAAACTATAAGTCCTAATCTTGGGAACTCTCACCAAAACTAACACTCTTCAAATTCGGATACTCAAATTTGGAAAACAAAGTGAACTAAACTCAAGTCACTTCAATTAACAAAACACACGTTTTAGGCAAATAATCTTGGATGATTTTTCATTCATTCAAAGTATGCTATTTATAGCATCAATACAACCTTTTCACTTGCCTACTTTAATTAACAAAATGAAATAGACAAAAGGAAATTAACTAAGGGAATGAGTGGAGAATACACGTCCCACTTAACCCCATTACAAACATGATTAAACTAATTAAAAGACCTAAAGACTAGGCTTGAAACAAGGGAAGATGACCAGCCAAAATAGCATCCAAAGAGCATCACAAACACACGCTCAAAACAGCCACCCTTCAAGCTTTTGTAACTCCCATTTTAATGCCTTGATTCACGCCTCTTTATTCTTCATAACCCCCAAATAATGAGGTGCAATGTTCAGCCAACAAACTCCATAATTCACGCCCAACAAGTGCCATGAATCACGCCACTTTAATCAGTCCAAGTAACTTACAAACGGCTAGCATGAATTACGCCCAAACCGTCTCCAATTCAGCTTGCCCTTTAACGTGTAATTGGAGCTTGAAAAACCGTCACTTGCTAGATACTTTCTACAAGGTTAATTACACTAAGTGAAGTGTAACCACTTGTAAAATCTTTCGAACCAAAACCGTGCAAAGGATTAAGAATGATTTGGACAGCAACAATTCCTTTGCATTGCTTTGAACTTGGACCTCACCTTGACCACTTGGATTATTACAAACGTTAGAACTTTGACCATATTGGTCATCCTCCTCGTCTTCAAAAGGAATTGCCCTCAATTCGTCATCATCAAAGTATGGAGCAAGGTCCCCAACGTTGAATGTGCTTGAGACACCAAATTGGCCCCCCAAATCAACCTTGTATGCATTGTCATTGATCTTTTCCACGATTTCAAATGGTCCTTCGGCTCTTGGCATAAGTTTGTTCTTTCTTTTTCTAGGAAACCTCTCTTTTCTCATGTAAATCCATACTAAGTCACCAACTTCAAATTGCTTCACGTTTTTCACTCTCTTGTTGGCTTGTTTCTTGTAGACTTCATTTGCTTTCTCAATGTTCTTCCTACTTCCTTGTGAACTTTAACATGAACTCGGCTTGTTCCTTAGCTCCACCATGAACGAACTTGTCTTGTGGCAAAGCTATGAGATCAATAGGAACATAAGGATTGACACCATATACTACTTCAAAAGGAGAGTACTTTGTAGTAGCACTAGGAGTCCGATTGTAAGCAAACTCGGCATGAGCTAGCTTGACATCCCAATCCTTAGCACTCTTACTAACCAAGGTCCTAAGCAACGAACCCAGAATTCTATTCACCACTTCAGTTTGCCCATCGGTTTGTGGATGGTGAGAAGTAGAAAACAGCAGCTTTGTTCCCATTAGGCGCCATATTGATTTCCAAAAATGACTAAGAAATTTTGTATCACGATCGGACACAATGGTGCGTGGCACCCCATGAAAACGAACCACTTCTTCAAAGTATAACTTAGCCACTTTCATAGCATCTTCGGTTTTGTGACAAGGAATGAAATGAGCCATTTTCGAAAACCGATCAACAACCACCATGATTGAGTCTTTACCCCTTTGAGTTCTAGGTAAAGCCACAATGAAATCCATGCTCACATCCTCCCAAGGTCTTTCCGGAACTGGCAAAGGCTTGTAGAGACCTTTGTGAAACACCATCTTGGCCCTTTGACAAGTAGAACAACGACTAACCACATGATGAACCGTGGCTAACATTTTCGGCCAATAAAAGTGAGCTTGAAGAAGCTCCATTGTTTTTTGAATTCCCACGTGACCAGCTAGACCTCCTCCATGAGCCTCATGAATCAACAAGCTTCTAATTGGACATTTAGGAATGCATAACCGATTTCCCTTAAAAAGAAAGCCATCATGTAAGGAAAATAAGTCATATACTCCATGGACACATTTCTGTATTATTTCCATTGAAATCGCCATCCTCCTTGTAGTATGCTTTGATCAAATCAAACCCAAGAACCTTTGCTTCGACAACTCCAAGCAAATTATGTCTCCTAGATAAGGCATCCGCAACAACATTAGCCTTTCCACTCTTGTATTTAGAGGAAAAGTTAAAGGTTTGCAAGAATTCAACCCATTTAGCATGTCTTGAATTCAACTTCTTTTGACCATGGATGAACCTTAAAGATTCATGGTCCGAATGTAATATGAACGGTTGTGGTCTCAAGTAGTGTGACCAATGATCTAGAGCTCGTACCATAGCATAGAACTCTTTATCATAGGTGGAATAATTCAACTTGCCTTGACTCAATTTTTCACTGAAATAAGCAATTGGACGCCCTTCTTGAATCAAAACTGCTCCAATCCCCTTCCCACTTGCGTCACACTCAACTTCAAATGGTTTGGAAAAATCAGGGAGTGCAAGAATAGGAGTGTTGCACATTTTCTCCTTGACTTCCTCAAAGGCCTTTTGAGCTTGTGTAGTCCATTCAAACGTCCCCTTTTTAGTACACTCAGTTATAGGAGCCATGAGTGTGCTAAAATTCTTGATAAATCTTCTATAGAAAGAAGCTAGACCATGGAAAGAACGGACCTCCGTGAGTGTTTTCGGACTAGGCCATGATTGAATTGCTTCAACCTTGCAAGGATCCACCTTCACGCCATTACCTGAAACTATGTAACCAAGAAAAGTGACCTCATATAACATAAAATCACATTTTTCAAGTTTCCCATACAATTTTTGCGTTCTTAAAACAGAAAAAACTTGAAACAAATGTTCTAAATGCTCATCCTTATTTTTAGAGTAAATAAGGATATCATCAAGGTACACCACCACGAATTTGCCAAGGAATGGCCTCAACACCTCGTTCATTCAATCTCATGAACGTGCTAGGTGCATTGGTCAATCCAAATGGCATTACAAGCCATTCATACAACCCATGCTTTGTCTTGAATGCAGTCTTCCATTCATCACCTTCCCTCATACGAATTTGATGGTAACCACTTCTCAAATCAACTTTTGAAAATACATTTGAACCACTCAATTCGTCCAACATATCATCTAGTCTTGGAATTGGGAACCTGTACTTGATAGTAATATTGTTAACAGCTCTACTATCAATGCACATACGCCAAGTACCATCCTTTTTAGGAACCAACAAAGCAGGAACTGCACATGGACTCATAGATTCACGCACATAGCCCATACCCATCAATTCTTCGATTTGTCTTTGCAACTCCTTAGTTTCTAAAGGGTTACATCTATAGGCAGGTTTATTTGGTAGAGGTGCGCCTGGAATGAGATCAATTTGATGCTCAATTCCTCTCAAGGGTGGTAATCCCTTAGGTAACTCATCAGGAAAAACATCCTCAAACTCTTTAATCAGTTTTGCAAGTTTAGGATTTTGACTCACAAATTTTTCATGGATTTCTTTAGAGTACAACATGAATATCTCTTCCTCACCCTCAAACTCCCTCTCAAACTCTTTACAAGATAATAAAGAAATTTGTGACTTTTGTGGTTGTGAAAACCGTGGGGGTGGTAAAGGGTGCAACTTCTTTTGTTTCCCTTGGTGAGTGATAGTGTAGGTGTTATGGTACCCATCATGGATAGATTTTTTATCAGATTGCCACGGTCTACCAAGAAGAATATGACAAGCATCCATTAAAACAACATCACACAATTGACTATCATGATATGAACCAATCGAAAAATTCACCATACATTGCTTTCTAACCCCAGTGCTAGCATTAGAATCTAACCAACTCAATTTGTAAGGATGTGGATGATTAGTGGTGGTAAGACCTAGTTTAGATACTAAAGTTTTCGACACAGTATTAGCCTCACTGCCCCATCAATAATTAAATCACATACCTCGTCACCAACTTTACATTTGGTGATGAAAATGTGTTGTCTTTGTGGTGCCAAAGGTTCCTCCACACGAGCTTGCAAAGCTCTCCTAACCACCAAGTTTGTTTTGCCCTCCATTTCAGGATAGCAATGGTCCTCCTCCTCATCCTTTTCATGCGGGGTCACCTCCTTCTCTTCTTCAGACTCAAATTCCTCCCAATTGATGCTTTGGGTGGCTATGAGTTTAACCTCTTGCATGGTTAAGGCTCTTGAATTAGGACAATCTTTTTTATAATGTCCTCTACCTCCACACTTGTAACATACAATGTCACTAAGTTTGAAGTCTTTCGTGTTCCTCTTTGGTGGCTCATTAGGCTTGCTAAAAGAAGAACCCTCCTTCGAGGTGAAGGGTGGTTTACGTACCACTGGAGTAGTAGTAGGCGTTTTCTTCCTTTTCCTTTTAGCATCAAACTTTGTCACAAGTTTGCAAGCTTCCACAAACGTGAGGTTAGTGTAACCGTCAAGTTTGTCTTGTAACTCTTGTTCCAACCCAGCTACAAAACGTCCCAACTTCAGCTCTTCATTTTCAGTCACCTCACATACAATGGCAAGCCTATCAAATTCTTTGATATAGTCTTCCACCGAATCACCATTTTGTTGGAGAGTACTCCATTTCACATACTGATTTTGCTTGTAATTGTGAGGAATGAAGCGATCTCTCATTCTTTTCTTCAGCTTTTCCCAAGTGGAAATGTGAGCCTTACCCCTAAGGGTACGCCCCCTTTGTTCTCCTTGCAACCAACTGTCACCATAGCCCTTCAGTTTGACTTTGGCTATCTTGTACTGTTGAACCGTCTCATGGATGTCCTTGTACTCAAAGTACCTTTCCAAGGATTTCTCCCACTCCAAGTACTTCTCCGGATCAAGTGTCCCATCAAAGGCAGGAACGTCCACTTTGAGACTCCTATCCTCCCTCCTAGGTGGAGGGTCTTCACCTTGATCTCTCCTATCTTGCTCGTTCATGAGCCTTGCCATCAAGGCAGCAAGGTTCCCTTGTAGATTGGCATTGGTTTCGGCCAACCTTTCCTGACTAGCAATGGATCGATTAAGAGCTTCCAAAGCTGTCCTCAAATCTTGATTTTCTCCCATGGTATGTAGGTATTCGACCCCTCTGGAAAATTTAAGAAAATTTTCCCCCTACCTGACGCGCCAAATGATGTGTAAACAAGATGAGAAACCTTGTTACAAAAATGATAAGTTAAAAGATTCAAAGGATTTTAAGATTCAATTATCAAGTGATCAGTTTAGTTAGGGGAACTCTCACCCTAAGCTAAGGATATAGCAAAGAGGAACTCTCACTCGTTTGCTTGGGATAGTCTAGATGAGGGAACTCTCACCAAATCATAAACTATAAGTCCTAATCTTGGGAACTCTCACCAAAACTAACACTCTTCAAATTCGGATACTCAAATTTGGAAAACAAAGTGAACTAAACTCAAGTCACTTCAATTAACAAAACACACGTTTTAGGCAAATAATCTTGGATGATTTTCATTCATTCAAAGTATGCTATTTATAGCACTAATACAACCTTTTCACTTGCCTACTTTAATTAACAAAAAGAAATAACCAAAAGGAAATTAACTAAGGGAAAGAGTGGTTAATACACGTCCCACTTAACCCCATTACAAAACATAATTAAACTTACTAAAAGACCTAAAGACTAGGCTTGAAACAAGGGAAAATGATCAGCCAAAATAGCATCCAAAGAGCATCTTCAACACACGCCCAAAACAGCCATTCTCCAAGCTTTTGTAACTCCCATTTCAAAGCCTTGATTCACGCCTCTTTATTCTTCATAACCCCCAAATAATGAGGTGCAATGTTCAGCCAACAAACTCCATAATTTACGCCCAACAAGTGCCACGAATCACTCCTCTTCAATCAGTCCAAGTAACCTACAAACGGCTAGCATGAAACACGCCCAAACTGCCTCCAATTCAGCTTGTAACCGACGCCTTTAAACATGTATTTGGAGCTTGGAAAACCGTCACTTGCTAGATACCTTCTACAAGGTTAATTACACTAAGTGAAGTGCAACCCCTTGTAAAAACATTCGAACCAAAACCGTGCAATGGATTAAGAAATGTTTTGGACAGAAATAAGGCCTTTGCATTGTCTTGAATTTGGACCTCACCATGACCACTTGGAGCATTACAATCATTAGAACTTTGACCATATTGGTCACATGGTTAGAGATCACACAAGTATACCCATCCGGGAAAGACTTGATCAATCAATGAACCTACCCTTACTAAACATGGTACTTAAATTACAAAGGGACAAAAAAACCCTCATCCTTAAACCAATCCGGATGGGGCACTCAAAATTGGGGAACTATGATCTCGCTCCCGTCATCTAGTGGAGCGGTTGTCTTTAGAAAGAGACCCTTCTCCATTATTTGGTCCCAATCCTCACCCGAGCGCATTTTCTTCCCAGCAATGCCGGGTGCTTATTGTATCTGCGCAGCTGGCAGTTAAGTTTAGGGGATGGGGAAGAGACGACATAAAATTTACTCTTCCAATTACTCCATTTGGACGGCTTGTTCAAAGTCATCATATACTCCGGAAGTGTGGTGAGAGTGTACCACGCATTCCACCCACCCGACGCTCTGCTTAAGTAATGCATATGCGCAAATGCTTCCCAGCTTGGCTTGACATCCTGCAGCTCGCAAGCGGCAATATATCCAAGAATGTTGACCCATGAATTAGGGGTCAACTGCCATACACCCAAGTCATACCCCTTTAGTATGGATTTTATGCAGTGATGGAGGGGGAACCGGAGGCCGGCTGTAAATGCCGCCTCGTAGCAGCCGAAGTAGTTGTCGGCATTGTCCACGTCATCGGTCCAAACGACGCTTGCCTCTACAGGCGGAACAACCACTTCCCATTCCTCCCCAACCGGCTTCTTCTTTAAAAAAGTAGGAAGTGTGGCGTTTAAAGTAACCACATCCCTGGCGGACATGGTCATATCAGTTGGGTCGCCCTTAGCCGGCCACTTGTAGGCCTCCTCGTCAATAGGAGCCGCCTCTTCAGAAGACTCTTCATCAGAGCCAGGGCCGGACTCCTCATTATCACCGGATCCCTCTCCAGATTCCTCAGCGTTGGAACCAGAGCTATCCAAGATACTGTCACCCGGTGTGCTAGATTCGGGGAATCTTGCGGAACCTCTTCATTAGGACCCATCTCAGTCGGTTCCTCGGCTTGTTCTTAATTTATAGGGTCAGCCGGATCACCGTCTGCATCGTCGGACTAGTACTCAGGGTCGACTGTCGTCACTCTGATCCGAGCCATTCTGTCCTGCACATGAACAGAGACGGTCGGATTCGATGTAGGTGAAGGTTGTTCCAAGCACCCCCAGACGGCAATCCCAGTCCTAGACTCAGCCGTTCCTGGTGACCGGCTGACCACAGTCGTAGGCTGTGCCGTGTGTGCATTGGTGTAGTCCATATCCTAATACTATGCAACCGAAAATAAAAGAAAGTGACAAGTATGGGATGCAGGCGGTACCTTTGAAATGAGAAAGTTGAAAGAGTTGGCTTGAAGTCACCTCGGGCAGGGAACTCCACAAAAGTGTTTTAAGCTGAAAAAAACAAAGTAAATGATTAGCCAGTTATTCACTAACTCGCCCAAAAACACCCCAGACGGTGTTCAATGAGGTGGGTCAGAAGTACCCCAGACGGTGTAAGGCCGGATGGGGGTTCTTTAAAAACATTTGTAAAGGCTAGCTATATTATTGTAAAGCTATCTATGATACCCCAGACGGTATTCAGCGAGCTAGGTCAGAAGTACCCCAGACGGTATAAGACCGGATGGGGGGTTATGACTTGCATTTTTTTAAAAAAAGACTAGCTGGATTGTTGTAAAGCTCTCTATGATACCCCAGACGGTATTCAGCGAGCTAGGTCAGAAGTTACCCAGACGGTATAAGACCGGGTGGGGGTTATGACTTGCATTTTTGTAAAACTTAGCTAGATAAATTGTAAAGTTCACTGAATAATACCCCAGACGGTATTCAGTGAGCTAGGTTATAAGTACCCCCAAACGGTATAAAACTTGATGGGGGGTGTGATAAGCATTGGTAAAAGTAGTAAAAAGAATTGTAAGGCTCACTCCACGATACCCCAGACGGTATCAAGGAAATTGGGTCAGAGATACCCTATCCGGTAAAAATGCCGGATGTAGGTGCTGCAAGCAGCATTTAAAGTCAACCATACCCCAAACGGTAAAATACCGGATGAGGGTATAGTAAGACCTGTTTCAAAAAGGCCTGTTTAAACAATACCCAGACGGTGAGTCACCGAATGAGGGTGCATTGAACGCATCTTAAATTTGAAAAGGTAATGAAAAGGCAAGGATGATGACCCAACCGGCTTTAAAAACCGGTTGGGGTTTTTGAAATCATTTCTTGACACAAGTACCCAGGCGGTGTAATACCGGATGGGGGTGCATTGAACGCATCTTTAAAATTGAAAAGGTCATGAAAAGACAAGGATGATGACCCAACCGGCTTTAAAACCGGTTGGGGTTTTTGAAATCATTTCTTGACAAAACAAATACCTAGGCGGTATAATACTGGATGAGGGTGCTTTGAAAGCCTTGTTATTTGAAATAAAAAGAAAGGGTATGGTAGCTTAAATTTGGAAATGGGTCTAGGACCCCTCAGGCGGCTTACCACCCGGATGGGGAAAACATTCAACAAATCCTCAAAAAAAAAAAAAAAAAAAAAAAGGGATCCGGCACCTTAGAAATTGCAGAGAAAATACCCAACCGGTAGCCGGATGTACTTGATCTCACAGCCGGATGCAAGAAAACTTGAAAGAAATTAGCAACCGGTATCAGAGCTCTCAAAGAAATTTTTTGAAAAATATGTAAAGTGTGGAGGAGAGAGAGAGTGTCTCTCATTTATAGAAAAGGAACAAAAGGCGAAACGATGCCTTCTATCCTAAAAACTTAAAATTTGATAAAAGGAGGGAAGAAGACGAACCGTCTCCTCCCATGCGTCTGACACTTGTCACAGGTGACACGTGGACATGCCACGTCACACCTGTGAGGGGCAGATGTTTAGGGTAAAATACCCCTAAGACACGTGGCCCTATAAAGGCTTGCCACGTGTCAAGAGCGTAACGGTCAGTAAAGGCCCAATCCCTTTGCGACACATGTCATTATACCTTAATTGAGGTACAGCTCTCCCCTATTATAAATGGTAAGGGCAGACCTCATTAATGGGGATCGAATCATTTTCCACCCACCAGCCAAACACAAATCCCCTTGCAAACGCTCTCAAATCGAGAAGCATTTATTGTCTTATCTCCTTATCAAGAAAGAGACTAACTTAATCTTTGGAGGCGGAACACCCCAGCCCCAGCCGGAGTGTTCCGTTATTTATGCAGGTACAGGCGAAGGAAGGAGCATACTAGGAAATTGTAACTTTCCCGTAGGACACATAAAAAAACCCCAAACAACATTAGTTGGTTGTGGCTCCATGGGCTTGGAGTCCTTACTTGGTGTCAGCTGGGGTTGTTCTCCTTTGGGCTGCTCCTTAGCAACCCGCGACCTTGCCTTGGTCTCTTGCACCCTTGAGCGGGTCTTGGACACATAGATTTTGCGAGACATGGACGACCCCTCGTCCTTTGAAGCGGACGCCGACCGCTTCCTCGCTGGTTTTGGGTAGCAGTTTGAAAAAACAAGATAAAGAAGATAGTAAGATATGTTCTTCGAGTGAAATTGGAAAGCATAACCTTCCTAACATACTAGCTCGGCAGATAAAAAGATCAACTTATCCATCCTGTTCGAAAGATATCGGAAAGTACAACCTTCCTAACATACTAACTCGACCAAGATGAAAAAGGCCAGTATGTCCGAGTAAAAATGGAAAGGATGCCCTTCCTTGCATACCAGGTCGGACACGAAAAAAAAAGGAAGGAAAAGAACTGAAAAGAATTCGTACCCCATTGGCCACTTCATAGCTTTGCCTAAGGAGCCGGGAGCGCGCCAATTTGAAGTCGGCCATGTCGGTCTCTCCCTTTTGCTTAAGATCCAGCTGAGACATAGCTTCGGCAGTTTTAAAAAAAAACAAAGAATTAGATTATATCCTAGCTAAAATTTATTCAGACGATTATGTCACAAAAATCCACCTTGGGGATAGTTCCGGAGTAAGCCGAACGACGAGATGAAAATTGGATCCCTAAGCCAATCAGTTAAGGGGAGCCAGTTGGAGACTATGGACACATGCTTCCCTTACCTGAACATCTTCTTAACTTTGAAGTAGTCAAGTTGATGAGCATGGTCCCGATGAACAGGAGGCCTAGTCAGCCGGTGACCTCCTCGTCCGAGCTGAATAGGCTTGGCGTTAAATATGTTCATCTGCTGGTTGAAGTGCCTGTCTTTGGTCTTAATGCGATAGAAGCGGTGATTCCATTTGCGCCATTTGGATGGCTTGTGCAGGACTACTAAGTAGTCAGGTCGAGTATTCAAGATAAACCAACCGTCCGTATGTGCGTTCAGCCGCACCATGTTGTGCATCTCGCAGAAGACCGGGAAGTTGGGGGTGAAGTCGCTCCTAAGGCAAGCCACCGAGTGCCCAAAGATATTAGGCCAGCTATTCGGCGCCAGCTGGAACACCACGATATTATATTCGTCAAGCAGCTCCTAAACAAATGGATGAAGGGGAAATCGGAGGCCCAACTCCAAGGCGCCCCTGTATACGTTGAAGCCCCGGCGCTGGGCTCCCTCATCATCAAAAGCGACCACCGAATTAGACTGTCTAGGCGGTCGGATCTGGTACTGCTCCCCAAGCATGAGGAATCTCTCAAATTTCTCAAACTTGTCGTTGAGAAATGTAAGGGCCACCTCGCCGACAGGGTAGGCGTACGGGTCATTAAAGTTTACCGCATTATCATCCTCGTCGGCCTCCCCAGCGTCGGGATTTTCAGCTTCCTCCTCCGCCGGTTGTGGTTCGGGGCTCCTAGCCGAACCAAAATCAAAAGATAGCACTCTGTCCAGTTCAGCAGCCTCAACCGAGCTGCCACCCATCGAGCCTTGACTCGGCTCTGCCACTACCAGGCCCTCTGGCACCATAAGCCTTTTGCCTTTGTCTTTCTTTCCTCCCTCAGCATCCGACTGAATCCTAGACGGAAGAGCGCTACAAGGAGGCACGTCGGACGGCTCAGAGATGTGAAATCCTAGTTCGAGGCTTGGTCGACCTGATATGTTGTGAAGAGGGTTGTTGAGAATTTTAGGCGGACGCCCCAGCGTCCGCCAGAAATGAAGAAGGATGCCTCTCAGAAGAAAGCAGCTCGAAACAGCATCAGGACCGAGCTGGTATATCGAGAAAGTGGTCGTTTTGGATTTTGGTTGAACGCCCCTGCATTGATCTCTCTCGTCTCCCAAGATGAAGAATGGAGAGGAATTTTTTGTGTGTTTTGTCTCGATGAGGTGGCAGTAACTTCCACCACCGAACAGCACTACCACCGATACTAGCGTTTGTCTCTTCAGTGTCCGTCTCATCTATATTGGGAGGAGGAAAGGGATTAACTCTGCAGCCGCCTATGTTTCTGGCCGCCTTTCGGACAAACATACCGCATGTACGTGCAATGTTATACTGCAGGACAGAGAAGAATAGGAGGGGGTGAGTTTGGTACGCACTACAAATGGACCCACTCCATAGAGAAGATGAGTCGGCTCCGTCCACTCTAGACTCCTCAGTCCCAGGCGAACGACTGACTTCATTAGGAGAGACGAACGAATTCGAGTGTTGTGCTAGTTCGTGTTTAAAAAATAAAACAAGTATGGAAAGAAATTTTAAAGAGAGGAAACGGGCGGTTAACTCTGTACGAGTAGAAAGTGTGAAGAGTCTTGAAGTTATTGAATAAAGTTAACCAGAGAAATCAAGATCTCGAACGGTTAACTCAAAGGTACGGCGGAGCTCTCGAAGATTAGGGAAGAACAACATTTTCTCTCTTTAAAAGCTCTGACTTCTCTCTAGAAAATATAAAAATCCAAAGTGTTTTTACGAAGTCAAACCGGTCCTATTTATAGGCAAAATTTATGAGGACAAAATGGTAAAACCACTTTTCTCACCAAAAGCTCAAACGACTACTTTTGAAAAGTTTAACCTAGAAGTTTAAACGGTTAAAATAATCGCTCTGTCATTAAAGACGGGAAGATGAACAGTTGCCTTAACGACACATCAAAAAATAAACGGCCAAGTCAGTAGAATTCGAACCTTCAGTCTGGAAAATACGGAGGACAAGTGTCCCACCTGATACCAAGCGGCACTACTCGTCCGACTGATTTTAAAACCTAAGTCCACTAATGAAATCAGGCAGACCGACTAAGGCAGTTAGCCGAAAGGAATAATCCCATGACCAGACGAACGGAACAGTCTGTCTCTCTTTAACAATGATGCTCCATCAGCCCGACACACGAGCGACCCTGGATGAGTGAAGATCAAAGGAGGCAGCCCGTGTGGTACGAGCCACCCTCTCTCAGGGGAAAATATTTAGGGTGAAAATACCCCTGACACGTGGCCCAATCCTATAGTGACACGTGGCCCAATAGAAGGGCAACACGTATCCTAGTAGGAAGCCGACACGTGGAAAAACATGGGAGCACCTGAATGAGAGAAAGGCCTCCGTACATCAGGAGGCCCCAAATCTCGAGAAAGGTGCTAAAACGGCGCCCCCAAAGGATACTTGTCCTTACTTGATTGCACTGCCAATCAAAGCACACTATTCTAGGTCATCAAACCCTAGATGACACACATTTCCACACCTATAAATATCCAATCATTTATGATGGAAGGGGTGGATAGAGACATATCATTCAAGAGTATTAAATTGCTCCAACTTCTCTCTACTTTCACTCTCTAGATTACTTTGTTTTCCTATCACTAACTTGATCGTCGGAGGTGAATATTCTGTCAAATAGAATATTCGTTGTTTTGCAGGTGTCCGCGATCGTCCGATTATATTCTAGACCTGTATCCCGAGAGATTCCAAAAAAACCCTGAAACAATCACCAAAAAAATATCGTTAGTAATAAGATCCTAGGTATGATACTAAACATATTAATAACAATCCTAGCATTTCACTAATAACAAAATCAACACATTATCCTAAACATGATTTCTAGTAATCAAAAATCAACACATTATTCTTAACATGATTTCTATTTAAAAAAGTAATTAAATTACTTACTTTGATGTCGCGACCTTCTTGTTAATACACACCTTAGTAAACTTCAAGAAAGTAAAATCAATAAAGTAAATAATAAACCAATATATTAATTAAGAATAGAAATATAGATTTGGGACCAAACCCTCAAAATTATCAACCTTTCACATCGAGGTCGAAGACAACGTCGAGTATGGTTTGGAGTATTCAAATCACGCAAAGGAAGTATAGTGAATGATGTATCTAGGATGTGTTTAAGCTAAGGCTAAGAACATGGGAATTAAGAATCATGGGTTGATCAGGATGTGTTGATCAGGATTGATGATGATTGTTGATGATTGCAAACGGGGAAAATGACCTCTATTTATAAGGAACAAAGAGAGTCGAACGATCGGAAAAAGATCAGAAGTCTGAACTGTGATAGAATTTCTTTGACGCAGCGGCACAGGTTTGTCGCGTCACGTTAACCCTTGTCGCATCGCGACAAGACTGACGCGGCACGATGATCCTGTCGCTGTGTGATGGTTTCTAAAGATATAATAGTTCGAAAAGAGTTTTGTTTCTGATGGTTTATCTTTGGAAAATATATCCGAACGTCTTCTAGTAAATCAAGGATTACCACAAGAGTTCTATTCGATCTCAAACTCGCGATCTTTGGACTCCTAGCTAATTTAGGATTAGGAATATGATCATATAGGGCCTAAATAAAAATATTTGGACTCCATATAATCCTTGAGTCGTAGTAAAGATGGACCTAGGCTCGGTTTAGTATTTTTGGCCATATCTCATTCGTTTTAAGTCAGATTTCAGCTTATAATATATCGTTGGAAAGCTATTTACAAGCCTCATCTATCTAAACAATAAATGGACTGTGAACATGGACAAAAATAATCAGCTTGGACGTTTTTTTATAATTTGGGCACGAAATGAATGTTTTAAGGACACGAAATGAATGATTTTGAGTTTAAGGATACAAAATAAATGATTTTGGATTAAAACATTTTGATTAAGGTTATAAATATGGTCAAGGCTTAAGGAAACTTTGCGCGACCCTTCAACTCTTTGTCGAACTCGTCAATCAAAACGTGAAAGGCACTCATCACTAGGTTAAGTGTTTGGGGAACACAATTAGGTGTCTACACAAGTATTGTTGCTTTTAGCTCAGAAAGCAACAAATGTCATATTGTTGCAATTTTGTGTGTTGCATATTCTTTTTTCTTTTTTTTTTTTTGTTATGTGATGAAGTTGTGAAGATTTATGATGAGTTTGAAGGATGTCTCAAATGTTTGTATTCTACTTGGGAAGAGCAAAACAGAATGGAAAACCTTGAAAAGAATGATGGTGATGATGATGTTGACGATCCACATATTATCCGTATCAATGAAGAAAACCTCTGAAGTTGCTATAAATGAAGGGCTGATATATCAGCCATTTGGTGCAGACAGTGGCGGATCTTGAAAAAAATTCTTTTAGGGGGCCGATCAAAATTAAATGGGTTACATTGTAAATACATTTATACAACTGAAGTAATAAAAACAAATGCGAACAATATCGCCAAATTTATACTTCGCTAGTACATCTTAAGGTTTTTAAGAAAATAGAGAAACAAGTATAATAATGGACTAAAGAATCTGGATGCTAGGAGATAATGTAGGTGGAAAGGTCAAAATACTCAAAAGTGAGTTTTAGGCTTTAGCTTTGCCGTTGTAGGATATGTTAGAAACCATATACGTAGTACATAAAGTTGGGCCAACTCGTACATTTTTTTTACTAGACTATATTAATAAATTACAACAATCACCCTAATAGGTTCCGGGCTTGGACCAGAGGCCAGGTCCCTATTGGCCCCTCGGATGATCCGCTATTGGGTGCAGATGCAGAAAAAGGAAAGGGATGTTATTAAGGAAGTAGCCAAATTGCATAGTAACATTCAGAAGGAGTTAGCTAATGAAGTGGCTGATACTGGTCTGCCGCAACCAACTGTGGCTAAGGAAGCAACCTGCAAAGTTCTTACAAACATTCATGATGAAGAGTTAGCTTCAAAGGTAAAGGGTTCGATACAATGTGGAGAAAAAGGAGTTAAAGTTCATTTTGTTTGTAAGTGAATGAACAAATTAAGAATGAAAGAAATGCTAGAAATGTGTCAATTAGTGGTTGACTATTAATTTGTGCCAAAAATTCATTGTAAAGGTAAATTTTTTTTAATTTAAACTTTTATTAATCTTTTAATCTTCTTTTATTCAATATATATTTCATTTACTTAATAAATTTTCTTGTGTGTATAGTGAAGAGATTGTCAAATTTGAACAACCACTTATGATCGCAAGAGATGATACAATATCTCTGGCTCCGTCTGCGCCCCTTCAATGATAAAATTAAACATTGTTCAGGGGTGGTCATTTCTTATGATCGTATTTAGATTGATGTCAAATCCATCGTGTTTCTTCTTGGCATTGATCTCAATGCATGCAAGTACTATAATAACTTATGAAATTATTACATAATAACAATCATATGAACTAAATGAATTACATGTTTTATTTCCACATTAATATACAGAGACCTCTAGAGATTTCTCTCCTATCTCAAGATCCTTCATAAGCACAAAAACCTTATCAATAACCAAAAAAGCCTTCTCCCATAACAACTTTGGCTGAATTAATCAATCTTTATATGATTGGATATTAAAGAAAATATTGTAGGTGTTGATTTAGTATGTTTATTGGTAGTTATTATGTTAACTTTTTGAAATAAAATGTATTCATTCTAATTTTAAATTCAAAGGCGAATAAAAATACAATTTTAATGACAGATCTTTGTTCCATTCAGTTTACATAACCACTACAATTTAGTAGTGGTTAATTTCTTGAAACAAAGCATACAATACTTGGATAACAGAGAGTATGATGAAAATCATTGGAATCACTACAAAAGTGTTGTTGTGCTATGATTCCTTAGTACTCCCTCCGCCCGCTATTATCTGCAACATTTACTAAAAATAGGTGCTCGCTATTATCTACAACAATGTTTTTTATTTCCTTTTTTGGTAAATTTTTAGTAGTAAAATGTCACATTTACCCTTACTTAAAATTTTTAACATTATTTACATTTTTTAATTACACTCAATTACCAACTAATTACCACCTTACCACAGCCACCTTCGCTGCCCCTACCACCACGAACCTAGAGCACCAGCACCACCTTCGTCGCCCATAACACCAGCACCACCTTCGTCGCCCAAAACACCAGCCTAGACGAGCCCAAAAACGAAGCACCACCTTTGTCGCCCCTGTTGTTGCTAAACTCCGACCATCCCAGACCATAAATCGTCGCACAATTCTCCGACCATCCCCTACCCCTTTCCGTCGCCACTGTTGTTGCTAAACTCGTGGGTTTTGGTGTGGTGGATTTCGATTCTAGATCTGGAAATCAGTGGTTTGGTTTGTGGGGTGGTTGGTTTCGGCGTGGGGGTTGCGTAAGTGGGGTTGGGTGTTGGAGGAACGTGGGTTGGCGGTTTCGGTGGTTTTGGTTTGTGGGGTGGTGGGTTTTAGTGTTGGTTTCGGTGGTTTCGTGGGAGTTGCGTAAGTGGGGTTGGGTGTTGGGGGTTCGTGGGGTGGCGGTTTCGGTGGTTTGGTTTGTGCGATGGTGGGTTTTGGTGGTGGTGTCGGTGGTTCGTGGGGTGGTGCGGTAGTTCGTGGGTTGGGTGTTGGTGGTTCGTGGGGTGGTTGTTCTCCAATGTTTAATTGTGTGTTTTATTTTAATTTGGTTTAATTATCCCTTCTCTCTCCTCTTACTTTTCATTAATCTTGCTTAAGAAGTTTTGCCTAGGAGTCCGCATTTTAGTCCTTTGTTGCAGATAACTCCGGGCAGAGGAAGTATAATATATATATGTGTGTGTGAGAGAGAACCATGGTGAATAATGAGAACTGAGAACTATTGTCAGCCGTTGATCGAGTATCATCCGACGGCTGAAATCTCATCCGCTTCATTAAGGGTAAAATTGTAATTCGGGATTTGAATGACTACCTCGAATCTTCCCAGTATCTTTTTTCTCTTTCTCTCTCTTCTCCAAACTTACTCTCTCTTCATTCTGATTCTCTCTCTTGCGAATTTCTCCTTCATTTTTCACATTTGAAACTCTTGAATTTGTTATTTGGATCATCGTCGTTTGTTATTTCCGATCAAGTAAGTTATTTTGTCTTCATTCTATTATTATTATTCACGATTTTTTTTTTTAATTTCAATTGTTTCAAGTTTGAAATTAGGGTTTTTATTTGTTGTTTATTGTTTGATTAATTTGTTCATCGGTTTTCGTCATTGGTTTTTTGTAATCTGATTAATGATTTCACATTGTTATGTTAGTGATTTTATGTTCTGTTTTTATTTGTATAGTTTTGTATGATATGAGTTTTTTTTTCGTCTTATTTGTTCGATTGAGATTTCAATTTTATCTATTAAATTAGAGTGTTGTTTTTATTTTGTTTAATTACTCTAAATCAGTGTTCTATCTGAGTGGTTATGCTTTTTAATTCTGGGTTTAGTTGTTTGATTTTGCCTTCAAGGGTATACTTCTAAGATATTTAGATTTACTTTTGGAGTATTTTGATTTACTTTTTAGTATTTTGTACCTACATTTGCAGTTATTAAGATACTAGGCATGGTTTCTAACTGTCCCTTGTTTTTTGGTACCGAGTCATGTATGTTAGTTTGATACTCCCCTGGGTTATAATTGAATTTTGTATTTTGTTGTGTGGTGTTGATGTTAATGGCTGCGTGAAGAGTTGCTATGTGGGGTTGCTGTTTGGTAGTAGAGCAATAAGGGTATTGCAGATTTTGCTATTTGTGGTCATATTTCAGTAAAGAGTGGTTGCACAACTATATTGTGTTGTTTTTATCTTATTTATTTATTTTTTTTCTTATGTGTGTAGCTTATGCAAAAACCATGGCATGTGAAGGTGAGGATATATATCTTGAGTGATAATTTTTCTCTGCTATTACGAGGGTAATGTTTGAGCTCATTAGATTTTTCTTATTTACTTTTTAGATTTTATTATTTACTTTAGAGATTTTTTATTTACTTTTGATTATTTTTTCCTTACCTCAAATGTTTTAATGTACACTAGCCTACTAGCTCAATAGGTAGAGTATTGTGCAAATGTACAAAAGATGTGGGTTCAAATCACACGTAGGTTTATTTATTAGTGAAACTATTTTTATTTAATTTTGTCTATTTAAGTAGTTATCTACCTTAAAAACTTATATATACTTTTTGTATTATTTTATTCACTTTTTACTTAAAAACCTTTACTCGTTTGTATGATTTAAAGGCCAATGACTCAGTTTCTATGTTTATATAACACTTTCAAGGATTTAATTATACATATACTCTTGAAATTTATTTTATTTACTTTTGCTATTGTTTTATTTACTTTTAATTTGAAAACCTTTACATTGAGTTCCACATACTTCTTTCTTATACCTTGACTCATCTTGTAATGGTGTGAAAGTCAATGACTCGGATTTTTGCTCTTTAACAAAGTTTCCATAGTCACTTAATTATTAAAAGCTAATTAATTGTTCTTATACCTTAGAGCTAATTTGATTTGCTTTTTAATCATTTTTATGCACTTTTGAGGTATTTTAAATAACTTTTTACTGTTTTATGTTTTCTAATAAAGAGAACTCATGTAGGAATTGAACCTACATCTGTATACATTTACCTAGTTCCTATAGTGCTCTATGAGCTAATAGGTTTTAACACACTTTGTAGTCGAAGGATTCCCTTAAAGAAGATTACCTTTATATAAGCTCACTTTTAATTTACTTTTTGAGATATTTTGATTTACTTTTGAGATAATTTGGTTTACTTTGAGTTTTTTTTAGTTACTTTTAGAAACAACCTAGGTAGGAATCGAACCTACATTTTCTATGCATTTGCATAGTGCTCTACCATTTGAGCTAATAGGTTTTAGCACACCTAATAATAATAATAAACCTGTTCTTTAATTATTTCTTTAAGAGTGTCCAAACACAATGTGCTGCTGAAATTTGGCACAGCTATGCCTGTTCTGGAGACCTGTTAGCTTCCATTTTAGTATTCAATCTAGTTTAGCAATCTTTGCCATAACTTACTGAAAGAAAGGTCCTCTGTAGTCTGTTGTTTCAGCTTCATTGTTACACAATGTATACACAATCACATTTCAGACCAAACAAGATCATGATTCAGACCAAACATTTTGCATTATGTTGATCACAGTATACAGTTGGGGAGAAAAAGGCACAACAGAATTTGTTCATATGGTAAATGAGACTTATCCATGATATATTGTCTAGAGACCTGCATCTCTAATTGAACCTTGCTTGTCTTCATTGCCTGCCTCGTCTTATTTTGCATCACCTACATGTTCTCTCAAGCCCCCATCCTTGTAGGGACAGCCATCTCCCATATGTTGTTACGTGTCCAAGCACTATGAAGATAGCAACTTCGTATGACACACAATTCATGGTATGACACACAATTCATGATAAACTCAACTAAGGCAATACTAGGAATAAATGGATGAGAATTCAAATTAATAGCAACTTCTTTATATTTGGCCCACACTAATGAAGACCCAAAGCTATATATACCTTCAAGCTAAATTGTACAAGTAAAGGTTATCAATATTCAAGCTGAAGTCAATGATTATGGTAACAACCAAATCCTTGCAAGTCTAAAATTTTACAAGTATGAAAGATACATAAGAGTCTGATTGATTTACTTTTATCATATTTTTATCTACTTTCACATGATTAAAAAATATGATTAAAAGATAAAAACAATATGAAAGACTTCAATTCGCATAACTTACCTTTATGAACTAAATTATCAGGTACATGATTCACTGTAATTCTACTGATCTTTGTCAAATAAGAAGATCATCAATTAAATATGTACAAACTTTGAATTTAAACAACATTATTAAATAACTTAAAATCTAATCCAATCAAAATAAAATAGAAGCAAACTACATAATAAGCAATTAATATAACATAATAATGAAACATAAAATCTAACTTCACAAAAATCCATATAAAAAGAAAATTTAAGATCGAAGTAAGCTCTTGATGAATAGTAGAGAAGTTTTGCAATCATAAGAACCTCGACAATTTTCTCAATCATAAGAAATTTTCGCAAGAATTAACTCTAACATATGAGCAATTAAAAATCTCGAGAAATTTTATTATACTTTGTACAACACAAAATTAATAATCATATATCGCAATTAATTTGCTACATGATAATTTTAGTCTTTTGATAATACTTTTAAATATAATTGTTTTACTTTTACTTAGTTTATATCTACATTTGAATTTGATAAAATAATAGGATTCAGTGGGGAATATTGTTAAACAATTAGTGTGCATCAAAGTTTAAGCACCAATTAGTGAAATGCAAGTACCAAAATTGACAAAGTCAGTCGCTATAACCATTTCATAACCTCATAAATTATAAAAAAGAACGAATTTCACTATAAAGAACCTTAAATTGACAAAACAATTAATGATAAACCAGTGTAATTGAAATTCGTGATTTAAAAAAAAAATAGAAAAACAAATATAGAGGTATTTGTTGCAATGGAGGAGAGAGAAATGAGAGAGTGCGGCTAGTTGGTTGGGAAATGAATGGAATATGTTTGAATTAATCTGAGCGGCTCATCAAGCGCGCATCTAAGGTAGATCTAACGGCCCTAATTAGTTCCTAGTGTCTATTATTCACCTAGTTCTTATCGTAACTCGGTTATAAGTTCAGTGAGAACCCTCTTCATATGAGAACTTCTTTTAATATGTGAACCATCCTATAACCGTTGGATCTGAAAATTTTGATGGATGTGATTATTAGGTGTAAGTAATGACAATTTTGTAAATAACATAATCTTCCTTATTTTATGAGGGAACCCCAGTTAATATCAGAGATTAACAATTCAAGTTTATCTCCTCTCACAACTTTATGCATTGATTTACGTGCCACTTTATTATTTTGCTTTTATCATTTAAAAAATAAAAGAAAAAACTAGGTTGTGAGAGGAGATATATTCACAGATTTATCTTAGAGAGAAACTTGAATTTACCCTTATTTATTACTCCATTTCAATCTACTGTATGATATTTTTCTCTCTCCTCAAAGCTTTTTCAGTTGATTCCCAGTCTCTCTCCCCCTTCGAAGCTCATAATCTTGATATCTTCCATTGATATGAACAGCTGAATATCAAGTACAATTATACACCAAAATTCATTCAAATATCAAGATCTTATCAAATTGAATAACCAGGTAAATTATTGATAATTATGCACCGAAATTCAGTCAATTTTTTGCAATTTTGTCAAAAATTAATACTATGAAGAAAGTTTGAGATAATAAATCAATATAGTAGTTCAAATACCAATTTCCAATAAACCAAAGACTATGCCCATTTTTAATACTTCTTCCGTTCTTTTTTATTTGATCCGCTTTGATTTTTACACTATTCATTACCCCTCCTTTGACCGTCTTTTGTGAATAATATGTAAGGAAAAACATATTCATGTGGGATCTTTTTAAATTCGTCTCAAAAGTTCTATCATATTATAGAACTTCTATAATTTTTACTTATGAAGAATTCAAGTTATTGATCGTTAAAGTTTTGCGTTGACAAGCGTGATAAAATAAGCAGGTCAAGTAAAGTAAAAAAGAACAGAGGAAGTATGGAATATTTTTTTCTCATTTTTTCGGTTGTTTCCCAAAACCCCCAAATTGCAATATTAAACCACCATATGAGAATGTGGAAGATATAGAAGTTAAAAATATAAAAAAATACTGAAATTAAAGCTTTCAAGTGCTCATCAATGGCGTCAAGGAGAGAAACA
>NW_018744579.1:0-67722 GCF_001683475.1 Chenopodium quinoa | reverse complement strand
GTCAATGCATTCATCAAAGCTAATTGAATCAAATAAAAGTCAAATGCATTCTACAAAGCTAATTAAATCAAATGAAAGTAAAACACATTCAAACAAAGCTAATTGATTCAAATAAAAGTCAAACACATTCAAACAAAGCTTTTTGAATCATATGAAAGTCAAAATGCATTCCACAAAGCTAATTGAATTAAATAAAAGTCAAAGGCATTCTACAAAGTTTATTGAATCAATTGAAAGTGAAAAGCATTCAAACAAAGCTAATTGAATCAATTGAAAGTCAAACACATTTAAACAAAGCTAATTAAATCAAATTAAAGTCTAATGCATTCTACAAAGCTAATTAAATCAAATGAAAGTCAAACACATTCAAACAAAACGTTTTGAATCAAATGAAAGTCAAACAGATTCAAACAAAGCTTTTTGAATCAAATGAAAGTCAAATGCATTCAACAAAGCTGATTGAATCAAATGAAAGTCAAATGCATTTTTTAAAAAGCTAATTGAATCAAATGAAAGTCAAATGCATTTTTTAAAAAGTTAATTAAATCAAATGAAAGTCAAACACATTCAAACAAATCTAATTGAATCAAATGAAAGTCTAATGCATTCTAAAAAACTAATTGATTCAAATAAAAGTCAAACACATTCAAACAAAGCTTTTTGAATCACATGAAAAGTCAAATGCATTCAACAAAGCTAATTGAATCAAATGAAAGTTAAATGCATTCTACAAAGCTAATTGAATTAAATGAAAGTCAAACTCATTCAAACAAAGCTAATTAAATCAAATGAAAGTCTAATGCATTCTACAAAGCTAATTGAATCAAAATGAAAGTCAAATGGATTCTACAAGGCTTATTGAATGAAATGAAAAACCAAACATATTCAAATAAGGCTAATTGAATCAAATGAAATTCTATTACATTATACAAAGCTTATAGAATCAAATGAAAGTTAAAACACATTTAAACAAAGCTTTTTGAAGCAAATGAAAGTTAAATGCATTCAACTAAGCTAATTGAATCGAATGAAAGTTAAATACATTCAAACAAAGCTAATTGAATCAAATGAAAGTCTAATGCATTCTACAAAGCTAATTGAATAAAATGAAAGTCAAACACATTCAAACAAAGCTTTTTGAATCAAATGAAATTCAAATGCATTCATCAAAGCTAATTGAATCAAACGAAAGTCAAATGCATTCTACAAAGCTAATTAAATCACATGAAAGTAAAACACATTCAAACAAAGCTAATTGATTCAAATGAAAGTCAAACACATTCAAACATAGCTTTTTGAATCATATTAAAGTCAAATGCATTCCACAAATCTAATTGAGTCAAATGAAAGTCAAATACATTCTACAAAGCAAAATGAATAAAATAAAAGTAAAATTCATTCAAACAAAGCTTTTTGAATCAAATGAAGGTCAAATGCATTCAACAAAGCTATCAAATGAAAGTCAAATGGATTCTACAAAGCTAATTAAATCAAATGAATATCAAACGTATTCAAACAAAGCTAATTGAATCAAATGAAATTGTAATACATTCTACAAAGCTAATAGAATCAAATAAAAGTCAAACACATTCAAACAAAGCATTTTGAATCAAATGAAAGTCAAATGCATTCAACAAAGCTAATTGAATAAAATGAAAGTCAAACACATTGCAAAGCTAATTGAATCAAATGAAAGTCTAATGCATTCTACAAAGCTAATTACTTGAAATGAAAGTCAAACGTATTTAAACAAAGCTAATTGAATCAAATGAAATTCTATTACATTATACAAAGCTTATAGAATCAAATGAAAGTTAAAACACATTAAAACAAAGCTTTTTGAATCAAACGAAAGTCAAATGCATTCAACCATGCTAATTGAATCAAATGAAAGTTAAACACATTCAAACAAAGCTAATTGAATCAAATGAAAGTCTAATGCATTCTACAAAGCTAATTGAATAAAATGAAAGTCAAACACATTCAAACAAAGGTTTTTGAATCAAATGCATTTCAAATGCATTCATCAAAGCTAATTGAATCAAACGAAAGTCAAATGCATTCTACAAAGCTAATTAAATCAAATGAAAGTAAAACACATTCAAACAAAGCTAATTGATTCAAACGAAAGTCAAACACATTCAAACATAGCTTTTTGAATCATATGAAAGTCAAATGCATTCATCAAAGCTAATTAGATCAAATGAAAGTCAAATGCATTTAACAAAGCTAATTAAATCAAATGAAAGTGAAACACATTCAAACAAAGCTAATTAATTCAAATGAAAGTCAAACACATTCAAACAAAGCTTTTTTGAATCATATGAAAGTCAAATGCATTCCACAAAGCTAATTGAATCAAATGAAAGTCAAACAAATTCAAACTAAGCTAATTGAATCAAATGAAAGTCTAATGCTTTCTACAAAACTAATTGAATCAAATAAAGTCAAACACATTCAAACAAACCTTTTTGAATCAAATGAAAGTCAAATGCATTCATCAAAGCTAATTGAATCAAATGAAAGTCAAATGCATTCTACAAAGCTAATTAAATCAAATGAAAGTAAAACCACATTCAAACAAAGCTAATTGATTCAAATAAAAGTCAAACACATTGAAACAAAGCTTTTTGAATCATATGAAAGTCAAATGCATTTCACAAAGCTAATTGAATTAAATGAAAGTCAAAGGCATTCTACAAAGTTTATTAAATCAATGAAAATGAAATGCATTCAAACAAAGCTAATTGAATCAATTGAAAGTCAAATACATTCAAACAAGCTAATTAAATCAAATTAAAGTCTAATGCATTCTACAAAGCTAATTAAATCAAAATGAAAGTCAAACACATTCAAACAAAACGTTTTGAATCAAATGAAAGTCAAACAGATTCAAACAAAGCTTTTTGAATCAAATGAAAGTCAAATGCATTCAACAAAGCTGATTGAATCAAATGAAAGTCAAATGCATTTTTAAAAAGCTAATTGAATCAAATGAAAGTCAAATGCATTTTTAAAAAGCTAATTAAAATCAAATGAAAGTCAAACACATTCAAACAAATCTAATTGAATCAAATGAAAGTCTAATGCATTCTAAAAAACTAATTGATTCAAATAAAAGTCAAAACACATTCAAACAAAGCTTTTTGAATCATATGAAAGTCAAATGCATTCTACAAAGCTAATTGAATTAAATGAAAGTCAAACTCATTCAAACAAAGCTAATTAAATCAAATGAAAGTCTAATGCATTCTACAAAGCTAATTGAATTAAATGAAAGTCAAATGGATTCTACAAGGCTCATTGAATGAAATGAAAACCAAACATATTCAAATAAGGCTAATTGAATCAAATGAAATTCTATTACATTATACAAAGCTTATAGAATCAAATGAAAGTTAAACACATTTAAACAAAGCTTTTTGAATCAAATGAAAGTCAAATGCATTCAACCAAGCTAATTGAATCAAATGAAAGTTTAAACACATTCAAACAAAGCTAATTGAATCAAATGAAAGTCTAATGCATTCTACAAAGCTAATTGAATAAAATGAAAGTCAAACACATTTAAACAAAGCTTTTTGAATCAAACGAAATTCAAATGCATTCATCAAAGCTAATTGAATCAAACGAAAGTCAAATGCATTCTACAAAGCTAATTAAATCAAATGAAAGTAAAACACATTCTACAAAGCTAATTGAATAAAATGAAAGTCAAAACACATTCAAACAAAGCTTTTTGAATCAAATGCATTTCAAATGCGTTCATCAAAGCTAATTGAATCAAACGAAAGTCAAATGCATTCCACAAAGCTAATTGAATTAAATGAAAGTCAAAGGCATTCTACAAAGTTTATTGAATCAATTGAAAGTGAAAAGCATTCAAACAAAGCTAATTGAATCAATTGAAAGTCAAACACATTCAAACAAATCTAATTGAATTAAATGAAAGTCTAATGCATTCTACAAAACTAATTGAATCAAATAAAAGTCAAACACATTCAAACAAAGCTTTTTGAATCATATGAAAGTCAAATGCATGCAACAAAGCTAATTGAATCAAATGAAAGTTAAATGCATTTACAAAGCTAATTGAATTAAATGAAAGTCAAACTCATTCAAACAAAGCTAATTGATTCAAATAAAAGTCAAACACATTCAAACAAAGCTTTTTGAATCATATGAAAGTCAAATGCATTCCACAAAGCTAATTGAATTAAATAAAAGTCAAAGGCATTCTACAAAGTTTATTGAATCAATTGAAAGTGAAAAGCATTCAAACAAAGCTAATTGAATCAATTGAAAGTCAAACACATTTAAACAAAGCTAATTAAATCAAATTAAAGTCTAATGCATTCTACAAAGCTAATTAAATCAAATGAAAGTCAAACACATTCAAACAAAATGTTTTGAATCAAATGAAAGTCAAACAGATTCAAACAAAGCTTTTTTTAATCAAATGAAAGTCAAATACATTCAACAAAGCTGATTGAATCAAATGAAAGTCAAATGCATTTTTAAAAAGCTAATTGAATCAAATGAAAGTCAAATGCATTTTTAAAAAGCTAATTGAATGAAATGAAAGTCTAATGCATTCTACAAAGCTAATTGAATAAAATGAAAGTCAAACACATCCAAACAAAGCTTTTTGAATCAAATGAAATTCAAATGCATTCATCAAAGCTAATTGAATCAAATGAAAGTCAAATGCAATCTACAAAGCTAATTAAATCAAATGAAAATAAAACACATTCAAACAAAGCTAATTGATTCAAATGAAAGTCAAACACATTCAAACAAAGCTAATTGAATCAAATGAAAGTCTAATGCATTCTACAAAACTAATTGAATAAAATGAAAGTCAAACACATTCAAACAAAGCTTTTTGAATCAAATGAAATTCAAATGCATTCATCAAAGCTAATTGAATCAAATGAAAGTCAAATGCAATCTACAAAGCTAATTAAATCAAATGAAAGTAAAACACATTCAAACAAAGCTAATTGTTTCAAATGAAAGTCAAACACATTCAAACAAAGCTTTTTGAATCATATGAAAGTCAAATGCATTCCACAAAGCTAATTGAATCAAATGAAAGTCAAACACATTCAAACAAAGCTTTTTGAATCATATGAAAGTCAAATGCATTCAACAAAAGCTAATTGAATCAAATGAAAGTTAAATGCATTCTACAAAGCTAATTAAATCAAATTAAAGTAAAACACATTCAAACAAAGCTAATTGATTCAAATAAAAGTCAAACACATTCAAACAAAGCTTTTTGAATCATATGAAAGTCAAATGCATTCCACAAAGCTAATTGAATTAAATAAAAGTCAAAGGCATTCTACAAAGTTTATTGAATCAATTGAAAGTGAAAAGCATTCAAACAAAGCTAATTGAATCAATTGAAAGTCAAACACATTTAAACAAAGCTAATTAAATCAAATTAAAGTCTAATGCATTCTACAAAGCTAATTAAATCAAATGAAAGTCAAACACATTCAAACAAAACGTTTTAAATCAAATGAAAGTCAAACAGATTCAAACAAAGCTTTTTTAATCAAATGAAAGTCAAATGCATTCAACAAAGCTGATTGAATAAAATGAAAGTCAAATGCATTTTTAAAAAGCTAATTGAATCAAATGAAAGTCAAATGCATTTTTTAAAAAGCTAATTGAATGAAATGAAAGTCTAATGCATTCTACAAAGCTAATTGAATAAAATGAAAGTCAAACACATTCAAACAAAGCTTTTTGAATCAAATGAAATTCAAATGCATTCATCAAAGCTAATTGAATCAAATGAAAGTCAAATGCAATCTACAAAGCTAATTAAATCAAATGAAAGTAAAACACATTCAAACAAAGCTAATTGATTCAATTGAAAGTCAAACACATTCAAACAAAGCTAATTGAATAAAATAAAAATCTAATGCATTCTACAAAACTAATTAAATCAATTGAAAGTCAAACACATTTAAACAAAGCTAATTAAATCAAATTAAAGTCTAATGCATTCTACAAAGCTAATTAAATCAAATGAAAGTCAAACACATTCAAACAAAACGTTTTGAATCAAATGAAAGTCAAACAGATTCAAACAAAGCTTTTTGAATCAAATGAAAGTCAAATGCATTCAACAAAGCTGATTGAATCAAATGAAAGTCTAATGCATTCTAAAAAACTAATTGATTCAAATTAAAGTCAAACACATTCAAACAAAGCTTTTTGAATCATATGAAAGTCAAATGCATTCAACAAAGCTAATTGAATCAAATGAAAGTTAAATGCATTCTACAAAGCTAATTGAATTAAATGAAAGTCAAACTCATTCAAACAAAGCTAATTAAATCAAATGAAAGTCTAATGCATTCTACAAAGCTAATTGAATCAAATGAAAGTCAAATGGATTCTACAAGGCTCATTGAATGAAATGAAAACCAAACATATTCAAATAAGGCTAATTGAATCAAATGAAATTCTATTACATTATACAAAGCTTATAGAATAAAATGAAAGTTAAACACATTTAAACAAAGCTTTTTGAATCAAATGAAAGTCAAATGCATTCAACCAAGCTAATTGAATCGAATCAAAGTTAAATACATTCAAACAAAGCTAATTGAATCAAATGAAAGTCTAATGCATTCTACAAAGCTAATTGAATAAAACGAAAGTCAAACACATTCAAACAAAGCTTTTTGAATCAAATGAAATTCAAATGCATTCATCAAAGCTAATTGAATCAAACGAAAGTCAAATGCATTCTACAAAGCTAATTAAATCAAATGAAAGTAAAACACATTCAAACAAAGCTAATTGATTCAAATGAAAGTCAAACACATTCAAACATAGCTTTTTGAATCATATGAAAGTCAAATGCATTCCACATATCTAATTGAATCAAATGAAAGTCAAATGCATTCTACAAAGCAAAATGAATAAAATAAAAGTCAAATTCATTCAAACAAAGCTTTTTGAATCAAATGAAGGTCAAATGCATTCAACAAAGCTATCAAATGAAAGTCAAATGGATTCTACAAAGCTAATTGAATCAAATGAAATTCTAATACATTCTACAAAGCTAATAGAATCAAATAAAAGTCAAACACATTCAAACAAAGCATTTTGAATCAAATGAAAGTCAAATGCATTCAACAAAGCTAATTGAATAAAATGAAAGTCAAACACATTCAATCAAAGCTAATTGAATCAAATGAAAGTCTAATGCATTCTACAAAGCTAATTACATGAAATGAAAGTCAAACGTATTCAAACAAAGCTAATTGAATCAAATGAAATTCTATTACATTATACAAAGCTTATAGAATCAAATGAAAGTTAAACACATTTAAACAAAGCTTTT
Source organism: Chenopodium quinoa (assembly GCF_001683475.1). Taxonomy (NCBI): domain Eukaryota; kingdom Viridiplantae; phylum Streptophyta; class Magnoliopsida; order Caryophyllales; family Amaranthaceae; genus Chenopodium; species Chenopodium quinoa. The sequence goes on along the minus strand of NW_018744579.1, from coordinate 60,353 downwards.
TGAATCAAATGAAAGTCAAATGCATTCAACCAAGCTAATTGAATCAAATGAAAGTTAAACACATTCAAACAAAGCTAATTGAATCAAATGAAAGTCTAATGCATTCTACAAAGCTAATTGAATAAAATGAAAGTCAAACACATTCAAACAAAGCTTTTTGAATCAAATGCATTTCAAATGCATTCATCAAAGCTAATTGAATCAAACGAAAGTCAAATGCATTCTACAAAGCTAATTAAATCAAATGAAAGTAAAACACATTCAAACAAAGCTAATTGATTCAAATGAAAGTCAAACACATTCAAACATAGCTTTTTGAATTATATGAAAGTCAAATGCATTCATCAAAGCTAATTAGATCAAATGAAAGTCTAATGCATTCTACAAAACTAATTGAATCAAATAAAAGTCAAACACATTCAAACAAATCTTTTTGAATCATATGAAAGTGAAATGCATTCAACAAAGCTAATTGAATCAAATGAAAGTTAAATGCATTCTACAAAGCTAATTGAATTAAATGAAAGTCAAACTCATTCAAACAAAGCTAATTGATTCAAATAAAAGTCAAACACATTCAAACAAAGCTTTTTGAATCATATGAAAGTCAAATGCATTCCACAAAGCTAATTGAATTAAATAAAAGTCAAAGGCATTCTACAAAGTTTATTGAATCAATTGAAAGTGAAAAGCATTCAAACAAAGCTAATTGAATCAATTGAAAGTCAAACACATTTAAACAAAGCTAATTAAATCAAATTAAAGTTTAATGCATTCTACAAAGCTAATTAAATCAAATGAAAGTAAAACACATTCAAACAAAGCTAATTGATTCAAATGAAAGTCAAACACATTCAAACAAAGCATTTTGAATCATATGAAAGTCAAATGCATTCAACAAAGCTGATTGAATCAAATGAAAGTCAAATGCATTTTTTTAAAGCTAATTGAATCAAATGAAAGTCAAATGCATTTTTAAAAAGCTAATTGAATGAAATGAAAGTCTAATGCATTCTACAAAGCTAATTGAATAAAATGAAAGTCAAACACATTCAAACAAAGATTTTTGAATCAAATGAAATTCAAATGCATTCATCAAAGCTAATTGAATCAAATGCAAGTCAAATGCAATCTACAAAGCTAATTAAATCAAATGAAAGTAAAACACATTCAAACAAAGCTAATTGATTCCAATGAAAGTCAAACACATTCAAACAAAGCTAATTGAATCAAATGAAAGTCTAATGCATTCTACAAAACTAATTGAATAAAATGAAAGTCAAACACATTCAAACAAAGCTTTTTGAATCAAATGAAATTCAAATGCATTCATCAAAGCTAATTGAATCAAATGAAAGTCAAATGCAATCTACAAAGCTAATTAAATCAAATGAAAGTAAAGCACATTCAAACAAAGCTAATTGATTCAAATGAAAGTCAAACACATTCAAACAAAGCTTTTTGAATCATATGAAAGTCAAATGCATTCCACAAAGCTAATTGAATCAAATTAAAGTCAAACACATTCAAACAAAGCTAATTGATTCAAATAAAAGTCAAACACATTCAAACATAGCTTTTTGAATCATATGAAAGTCAAATGCATTCCACAAAGCTAATTGAATTAAATAAAAGTCAAAGGCATTCTACAAAGTTTATTGAATCAATTGAAAGTGAAAAGCATTCAAACAAAGCTAATTGAATCAATTGAAAGTCAAACACATTTAAACAAAGCTAATTAAATCAAATTAAAGTCTAATGCATTCTACAAAGCTAATTAAATCAAATGAAAGTCAAACACATTCAAACAAAACGTTTTGAATCAAATGAAAGTCAAACAGATTCAAACAAAGCTTTTTTAATCAAATGAAAGTCAAATGCATTCAACAAAGCTGATTGAATCAAATGAAAGTCAAATGCATTTTCAAAAAGCTAATTGAATCAAATGAAAGTCAAATGCATTTTTAAAAAGCTAATTGAATGAAATGAAAGTCTAATGCATTCTACAAAGCTAATTGAATAAAATGAAAGTCAAACACATTCAAACAAAGCTTTTTGAATCAAATGAAATTCAAATGCATTCATCAAAGCTAATTGAATCAAATGAAAGTCAAATGCAATCTACAAAGCTAATTAAATCAAATGAAAGTAAAACACATTCAAACAAAGCTAATTGATTCAAATGAAAGTCAAACACATTCAAACAAAGCTAATTGAATCAAATGAAAGTCTAATGCATTCTACAAAACTAATTGAATAAAATGAAAGTCAAACACATTCAAACAAAGCTTTTTGAATCAAATGAAATTCAAATGCATTCATCAAAGCTAATTGAATCAAATGAAAGTCAAATGCAATCTACAAAGCTAATTAAATCAAATGAAAGTAAAACACATTCAAACAAAGCTAATTGATTCAAATGAAAGTCAAACACATTCAAACAAAGCTTTTTGAATCATATGAAAGTAAAATGCATTCCACAAAGCTAATTGAATCAAATGAAAGTCAAACACATTCAAACAAAGCTTTTTGAATCATATGAAAGTCAAATGCATTCAACAAAGCTAATTGAATCAAATGAAAGTTAAATGCATTCTACAAAGCTAATTAAATCAAATGAAAGTAAAACACATTCAAACAAAGCTAATTGATTCAAATAAAAGTCAAACACATTCAAACATAGCTTTTTGAATCATATGAAAGTCAAATGCATTCCACAAAGCTAATTGAATTAAATAAAAGTCAAAGGCATTCTACAAAGTTTATTGAATCAATTGAAAGTGAAAAGCATTCAAACAAAGCTAATTGAATCAATTGAAAGTCAAACACATTTAAACAAAGCTAATTAAATCAAATTAAAGTCTAATGCATTCTACAAAGCTAATTAAATCAAATGAAAGTCAAACACATTCAAACAAAACGTTTTGAATCAAATGAAAGTCAAACACATTCAAACAAAACGTTTTGAATCAAATGAAAGTCAAACAGATTCAAACAAAGCTTTTTTTAATCAAATGAAAGTCAAATGCATTCAACAAAGCTGATTGAATCAAATGAAAGTCAAATGCATTTTCAAAAAGCTAATTGAATCAAATGAAAGTCAAATGCATTTTTAAAAAGCTAATTGAATGAAATGAAAGTCTAATGCATTCTACAAAGCTAATTGAATAAAATGAAAGTCAAACACATTCAAACAAAGCTTTTTGAATCAAATGAAATTCAAATGCATTCATCAAAGCTAATTGAATCAAATGAAAGTCAAATGCAATCTACAAAGCTAATTAAATCAAATGAAAGTAAAACACATTCAAACAAAGCTAATTGATTCAAATGAAAGTCAAACACATTCAAACAAAGCTAATTGAATCAAATGAAAGTCTAATGCATTCTACAAAACTAATTGAATAAAATGAAAGTCAAACACATTCAAACAAAGCTTTTTGAATCAAATGAAATTCAAATGCATTCATCAAAGCTAATTGAATCAAATGAAAGTCAAATGCAATCTACAAAGCTAATTAAATCAAATGAAAGTAAAACACATTCAAACAAAGCTAATTGATTCAAATGAAAGTCAAACACATTCAAACAAAGCTTTTTGAATCATATGAAAGTAAAATGCATTCCACAAAGCTAATTGAATCAAATGAAAGTCAAACACATTCAAACAAAGCTTTTTGAATCATATGAAAGTCAAATGCATTCAACAAAGCTAATTGAATCAAATGAAAGTTAAATGCATTCTACAAAGCTAATTAAATCAAATGAAAGTAAAACACATTCAAACAAAGCTAATTGATTCAAATAAAAGTCAAACACATTCAAACAAAGCTTTTTGAATCATATGAAAGTCAAATGCATTCCACAAAGCTAATTGAATTAAATAAAAGTCAAAGGCATTCTACAAAGTTTATTGAATCAATTGAAAGTGAAAAGCATTCAAACAAAGCTAATTGAATCAATTGAAAGTCAAACACATTTAAACAAAGCTAATTAAATCAAATTAAAGTCTAATGCATTCTACAAAGCTAATTAAATCAAATGAAAGTCAAACACATTCAAACAAAACGTTTTGAATCAAATGAAAGTCAAACAGATTCAAACAAAGCTTTTTTAATCAAATGAAAGTCAAATGCATTCAACAAAGCTGATTGAATAAAATGAAAGTCAAATGCATTTTTAAAAAGCTAATTAAATCAAATGAAAGTCAAATGCATTTTTAAAAAGCTAATTGAATGAAATGAAAGTCTAATGCATTCTACAAAGCTAATTGAATAAAATGAAAGTCAAACACATTCAAACAAAGCTTTTTGAATCAAATGAAATTCAAATGCATTCATCAAAGCTAATTGAATCAAATGAAAGTCAAATGCAATCTACAAAGCTAATTAAATCAAATGAAAGTAAAACACATTCAAACAAAGCTAATTGATTCAAATAAAAGTCAAACACATTCAAACAAAGCTAATTGAATCAAATGAAAGTCTAATTGTTGTATATTTGGAGTAACACTCGAAATACACAAGGGATAAACCAAGGGATAGATAAGGCTAAAGAACCAAAAGCTTCTCAGATAAGGTCACACCACTAAGAAACGTTTTGTGTTCCTAAGATCACAAGCCAACTAGTAGCCTAAACTAGCTAACTAAGCAAAGGAAACGAAATTCCAAATCCAAGAATTTCAGGTTTTGTTTCTAATCCAAGAAACGAATGTAAGACAAGTCTTTTTTTTGTTTGCAATAATCTGATTTTTTCATTCACATTTGCTTGCTATTTATAGTGAACAAGCATCCTTAAGTACAAGCTAACTTAAGTGACTTTTCAGCTCACTTGTTACACGCCTAAAGCTAAGTACAATTCAGCTTTTGTTGTCTAGATACATTAATAAAAGAAGCCTTACTTAACTAGATACATCAAGAGCAAATGGCGGTTTGTAACCTCCAAGTTATGAGTGAAATAAAATCAGAAACAAGAGAGTATAACACCCCCTTGATTCACGCCCACAAAGCAGCAGTTTGGAGATGAAACAGCTCCCCTTTTCACGCCCAATTCAAACAGCAAGTGAAGTGTAACTCCTCCTTGTTTCAAGCCTTGAATTAAGCTTGAATGTATGTGGTCAAGGATGTACTTGGACGCCTCTTGAATGTACCAGTTGCTGGCTGAAATAAACGGCCACTTGAAGACTCAAATGAAAGCTTGTAACTCCTCATTGATGCTGATTGTAACACCCAAGTTAAAGCTTTGAAATTCCTTGTAAAAGAATTTCGGATTCCAAGCTTAAATGGCTGCCATTTTGATGTATCTTTGCACTTGTACTTTTGTGTGAATGTGACAATATTTTTCGAACTAAAATCAGCTAAAAAGAACTAAGAAAAAATATAACTAATTTGCAAACTTAAAATGACTAAAGTTTACAATTTATTCAAAGCATAAAAAGAACTAGAATAAACTAGTTAATAAGAACAACAAGAAATTCAAGGGGTTGAATATCTTGCTGCCCAAGGATAGAATGCATAGCACCAATACATGATGCTACGTCTTGAACCAAAGAAATGTCCATAACCAAGTTGTTAGGCTTGGCTACAACATTCCCCCCTTCTTGAAAAGAGTTTGCCCTCAAACTCGGCAACTCTTCAAACTCATCATAGTAAAGCATCTCTTCCCATTGCTTGGGACGTTTAGTAGCCAAAGACCGCAGCAAGGATCCCAAAGTTCTATTAGTCACTTCGGTTTGACCATCTGTTTGAGGATGACTTGAAGTGCTAAAGTTCAATTTCGTGCCCATCTTCCTCCATAATGTAAGCCAAAAATGACTTAGAAATTTCGGATCACGATCACTCACCATGGATTTAGGTACACCATGTAAACGAACAATCTCATTGAAAAACAAGTTAGCAACATGAGTAACGCCATAAGCTGCATAGGCTGGTTTGTTTGGGAGCATTGATCCGGGAACAAGATCAATTTTGTGTTGTATGTCACGTTTTGGGGGTAAGCCATGGGGAATGTCTTCGGGGAAAACATAGGAAAAGGTTTTGAGAAGAGGGGTGAGGAGTGGGTGTGGCTCTTCTTGTGACGGTTTGGAAGGGGCAATGAATTGTTTGTGAGCTTTATACTCATGCAATTCTGATTTTATGAGAGTGGTAAGAGAAGTAGGGGGTGTGGATATGGGGTGATCGTTTTTGAGGTTTAGGGGGGTAAGAAGTATTTTCCGTCCATCCTTAGTGAAGGAATATGTGTTTTTATACCCATCATGCATCACACGCCTATCAAATAACCAAGGTCTACCAAGTAAAATATGACATGCACTCATAGGTATAACATCACACCACAATTTTTCTTCATAAGTTTTACCAATGCTAAATGATAACAAGACTTGTTGTGTTACTTGAATCCCTTTACCATGATTTAGCCATTGAATCACATAAGGTTTAGGGTGAGGAACGGTTTTAAGTTTCAGCTTGTCTATCATTACTTGTGAAGCTACATTGGTACAACTACCTCCATCAATAATCAATGAACATACCTTTCCACCAATGGTGCAACGAGTGTGAAAGATTGACTCACGTTGCAAACTTCCTTCTTTGCCAACCATATTGCTTAGTGTGCGTCGAACCACCAAGCATTCTCCTTCGTCTGGTCCAAGACACGCATACTCATCATTCTCCTCAAGGTTGCTGTCCACTTCATTTTCTAATTCATCCTCCTCTTCATGCTCAATCAAAGTGACAATCCTTTTATTTGGACAATCACTAGCCAAATGTCCAAGGCCTTGACACCGAAAACATCTTCTTGGGGCTGGTTTTGGGTTGGAATTTTGGGTGTTTTGTGAAGGTGGTTTAGAAGTAGGCTGATTGGACGTTGGGTTTAAAGGTGGGAAATTGGATGTTTGCTTTTTTTGGGGAAATGAGGTTTGAGATGCAAAACGTGATGATTCACTTTTGCCTCTTGCTTTTTGTTGCTGCTCAATCTTATGTGCTAAGATAATGAGCTCTTCAAGGGTAGAGTAAGGATGTAGTTCGGCCACATTGGCTATTTTTGGGTCAAGCCCTCCCAAAAAGCGCACCAATGTTTGAGGTTCATCTTCCTCTACTCCACATTTCATGACAAATCCTTCAAATTCCCTAGCATATTCTTCTACTGATTTTGTACCTTGTTTGAGGTTGTGGAACTTGGAAAAGTTTTCTTGCACATAGTATGTGGGAAGAAACTTTTGTTTCAGCAACTTCTTCATCTTGATCCACGATCTCACTTTCTCTTTGTCTTGCCTTTCCCTTTTGGCACACACGCTAGCCCACCAAGTTGAGGCATATTTTCTCAACTTCAAGGCTACAATTTTCACCTTCTTTTCTTCCGGTGTTTGCTTGTATTCAAACACTCTCTCCACCGTTCTAAGCCATTCTACAAACTCATCAGCATCGAGTTTGCCATCATACTCCGGAATGTCAGCCTTAATGTCATTGTTAGGCCGTGACCTTTCTCTTTCATGATAAGGTCTATCATTGTGATTGAAATTAGATTCACTCACTTCTTCATCACTATGATTGGTAAAACCCTCTTTTTGATGGCGCAACTTAATAGAAAGGTCTCTTAACTGACCTTGCAAATATTGCATTCGTTGCTCCATATCTTCTTTCTCTTGTGCAACCTTATTGACATATTCTTGCCAATTAGGGGGTGGGATGTCGGCCATGGTTTGTGTTTGGGTATGTGTTTGGGGTATTGTGTTTGGGTATTTGTTTGCTAGACTCCCCTCCTTCTAGCGCCAAATGTTGTATATTTGGAGTAACACTCGAAATACACAAGGGATAAACCAAGGGATAGATAAGGCTAAAGAACCAAAAGCTTCTCAGATAAGGTCACACCACTAAGAAACGTTTTGGGTTCCTAAGATCACAAGCCAACTAGTAGCCTAAACTAGCTAACTAAGCAAAGGAAACGAAATTCCAAATCCAAGAATTTCAGGTTTTGTTTCTAATCCAAGAAACGAATGTAAGACAAGTCTTTTTTTTGTTTGCAATAATCTGATTTTTTCATTCACATTTGCTTGCTATTTATAGTGAACAAGCATCCTTAAGTACAAGCTAACTTAAGTGACTTTTCAGCTCACTTGTTACACGCCTAAAGCTAAGTACAATTCAGCTTTTGTTGTCTAGATACATTAATAAAAGAAGCCTTACTTAACTAGATACATCAAGAGCAAATGGCGGTTTGTAACCTCCAAGTTATGAGTGAAATAAAATCAGAAACAAGAGAGTATAACACCCCCTTGATTCACGCCCACAAAGCAGCAGTTTGGAGATGAAACAGCTCCCCTTTTCACGCCCAATTCAAACAGCAAGTGAAGTGTAACTCCTCCTTGTTTCAAGCCTTGAATTAAGCTTGAATGTATGTGGTCAAGGATGTACTTGGACGCCTCTTGAATGTACCAGTTGCTGGCTGAAATAAACGGCCACTTGAAGACTCAAATGAAAGCTTGTAACTCCTCATTGATGCTGATTGTAACACCCAAGTTAAAGCTTTGAAATTCCTTGTAAAAGAATTTCGGATTCCAAGCTTAAATGGCTGCCATTTTGATGTATCTTTGCACTTGTACTTTTGTGTGAATGTGACAATATTTTTCGAACTAAAATCAGCTAAAAAGAACTAAGAAAAAATATAACTAATTTGCAAACTTAAAATGACTAAAGTTTACAATTTATTCAAAGCATAAAAAGAACTAGAATAAACTAGTTAATAAGAACAACAAGAAATTCAAGGGGTTGAATATCTTGCTGCCCAAGGATAGAATGCATAGCACCAATACATGATGCTACGTCTTGAACCAAAGAAATGTCCATAACCAAGTTGTTAGGCTTGGCTACAACACTAATGCATTCTACAAAACTAATTGAATAAAATGAAAGTCAAACACATTCAAACAAAGCTTTTTGAATCAAATGAAATTCAAATGCATTCATCAAAGCTAATTGAATCAAATGAAAGTCAAATGCAATCTACAAAGCTAATTAAATCAAATGAAAGTAAAACACATTCAAACAAAGCTAATTGATTCAAATAAAAGTCAAACACATTCAAACAAAGCTTTTTGAATCATATGAAAGTCAAATGCATTCCACAAAGCTAATTGAATTAAATAAAAGTCAAAAGCATTCTACAAAGTTTATTGAATCAATTGAAAGTGAAAAGCATTCAAACAAAGCTAATTGAATCAATTGAAAGTCAAATGCAATCTACAAAGCTAATTAAATCAAATGAAAGTAAAACACATTCAAACAAAGCTAATTGATTCAAATGAAAGTCAAACAAATTCAAACAAAGCTAATTGAATCAAATGAAAGTCTAATGCATTCTACAAAACTAATTGAATAAAATGAAAGTCAAACACATTCAAACAAAGCTTTTTGAATCAAATGAAATTCAAATGCATTCATCAAAGCTAATTGAACCAAATGAAAGTCAAATGCAATCTACAAAGCTAATTAAATTAAATGAAAGTAAAACACATTCAAACAAAGCTAATTGATTCAAATGAAAGTCAAACACATTCAAACAACGCTTTTTGAATCATATGAAAGTCAAATGCATTCCACAAAGCTAATTGAATAAAATGAAAGTCAAACAAATTCAAACTAAGCTAATTGAATCAAATGAAAGTCTAATGCTTCCTACAAAGCTAATTGAATCAAATAAAGTCAAACACATTCAAACAAACCTTTTTGAATCAAATGAAAGTCAAATGCATTCATCAAAGCTAATTGAATCAAATGAAAGTCAAATGCATTCTACAAAGCTAATTAAATCAAATGAAAGTAAAACATATTCAAACAAAGCTAATTGATTCAAATAAAAGTCAAACACATTCAAACAAAGCTTTTTGAATCATATGAAAGTCAAATGCATTCCACAAAGCTAATTGAATTAAATGAAAGTCAAAAGCATTCTACAAAGTTTATTGAATCAATTGAAAGTGAAAAGCATTCAAACAAGCTAATTGAATCAATTGAAAGTCAAACACATTCAAACAAAGCTAATTAAATCAAATTAAAGTCTAATGCATTCTACAAAGCTAATTAAATCAAATGAAAGTCAAACACATTCAAACAAAACGTTTTGAATCAAATGAAAGTTAAACAGATTCAAACAAAGCTTTTTGAATCAAATGAAAGTCAAATGCATTCAACAAAGCTGATTGAATCAAATGAAAGTCAAATGCATTTTTAAAAAGCTAATTGAATCAAATGAAAGTCAAATGCATTTTTAAAAAGCTAATTAAATCAAATGAAAGTCAAACACATTCAAACAAATCTAATTGAATTAAATGAAGGTCTAATGCATTCTACAAAACTAATTGAATCAAATAAAAGTCAAACACATTCAAACAAAGCTTTTTGAATCATATGAAAGTCAAATGCAATCAACAAAGCTAATTGAATCAAATGAAAGTTAAATGCATTCTACAAAGCTAATTGAATCAAATGAAAGTCAAATGGATTCTACAAGGCTCATTGAATGAAATGAAACCCAAACATATTCAAATAAGGCTAATTGAATCAAATGAAATTCTATTACATTATACAAAGCTTATAGAATCAAATGAAAGTTAAACACATTTAAACAAAGCTTTTTGAATCAAATGAAAGTCAAATGCATTCAACCAAGCTAATTGAATCAAATGAAAGTTAAACACATTCAAACAAAGCTAATTGAATCAAATGAAAGTCTAATGCATTCTACAAAGCTAATTGAATAAAATGAAAGTCAAACACATTTAAACAAAGCTTTTTGAATCAAATGAAATTCAAATGCATTCATCAAAGCTAATTGAATCAAACGAAAGTCAAATGCATTCTACAAAGCTAATTAAATCAAATGAAAGTAAAACACATTCAAACAAAGCTAATTGATTCAAATGAAAGTCAAACACATTCAAACATAGCTTTTTGAATCATATGAAAGTCAAATGCATTCCACAAATCTAATCGAATCAACTGAAAGTCAAACACATTCAAACAAAGCTTTTTGAATCATATGAAAGTCAAATGCATTCAACAAAGCTAATTGAATCAAATGAAAGTTAAATGCATTCTACAAAGCTAATTAAATCAAATGAAAGTAAAACACATTCAAACAAAGCTAATTGATTCAAATAAAAGTCAAACACATTCAAACAAAGCTTTTTGAATCAAATGAAATTCAAATGCATTCATCAAAGCTAATTGAATCAAATGAAAGTCAAATGCAATCTACAAAGCTAATTAAATCAAATGAAAGTAAAACACATTCAAACAAAGCTAATTGATTCAATTGAAAGTCAAACACATTCAAACAAAGCTAATTGAATAAAATAAAAATCTAATGCATTCTACAAAACTAATTAAATCAATTGAAAGTCAAACACATTTAAACAAAGCTAATTAAATCAAATTAAAGTCTAATGCATTCTACAAAGCTAATTAAATCAAATGAAAGTCAAACACATTCAAACAAAACGTTTTGAATCAAATGAAAGTCAAACAGATTCAAACAAAGCTTTTTGAATCAAATGAAAGTCAAATGCATTCAACAAAGCTGATTGAATCAAATGAAAGTCTAATGCATTCTAAAAAACTAATTGATTCAAATAAAAGTCAAACACATTCAAACAAAGCTTTTTGAATCATATGAAAGTCAAATGCATTCAACAAAGCTAATTGAATCAAATGAAAGTTAAATGCATTCTACAAAGCTAATTGAATTAAATGAAAGTCAAACTCATTCAAACAAAGCTAATTAAATCAAATGAAAGTTTAATGCATTCTACAAAGCTAATTGAATCAAATGAAAGTCAAATGGATTCTACAAGGCTCATTGAATGAAATGAAAACCAAACATATTCAAATAAGGCTAATTGAATCAAATGAAATTCTATTACATTATACAAAGCTTATAGAATAAAATGAAAGTTAAACACATTTAAACAAAGCTTTTTGAATCAAATGAAAGTCAAATGCATTCAACCAAGCTAATTGAATCGAATCAAAGTTAAATACATTCAAACAAAGCTAATTGAATCAAATGAAAGTCTAATGCATTCTACAAAGCTAATTGAATAAAACGAAAGTCAAACACATTCAAACAAAGCTTTTTGAATCAAATGGAATTCAAATGCATTCATCAAAGCTAATTGAATCAAACGAAAGTCAAATGCATTCTACAAAGCTAATTAAATCAAATGAAAGTAAAACACATTCAAACAAAGCTAATTGATTCAAATGAAAGTCAAACACATTCAAACATAGCTTTTTGAATCATATGAAAGTCAAATGCATTCCACATATCTAATTGAATCAATTGAAAGTCAAACACATTCAAACAAAGCTTTTTGAATCATATGAAAGTCAAATGCATTCAACAAAGCTAATTGAATCAAATGAAAGTTAAATGCATTCTACAAAGCTAATTGAATTAAATGAAAGTCAAACTCATTCAAACAAAGCTAATTAAATCAAATGAAAGTTTAATGCATTCTACAAAGCTAATTGAATCAAATGAAAGTCAAATGGATTCTACAAGGCTCATTGAATGAAATGAAACCCAAACATATTCAAATAAGGCTAATTGAATCAAATGAAATTCTATTACATTATACAAAGCTTATAGAATCAAATGAAAGTTAAACACATTTAAACAAAGCTTTTTGAATCAAATGAAAGTCAAATGCATTCAACCAAGCTAATTGAATCAAATGAAAGTTAAACACATTCAAACAAAGCTAATTGAATCAAATGAAAGTCTAATGCATTCTACAAAGCTAATTGAATAAAATGAAAGTCAAACACATTTAAACAAAGCTTTTTGAATCAAATGAAATTCAAATGCATTCATCAAAGCTAATTGAATCAAACGAAAGTCAAATGCATTCTACAAAGCTAATTAAATCAAATGAAAGTAAAACACATTCAAACAAAGCTAATTGATTCAAATGAAAGTCAAACACATTCAAACATAGCTTTTTGAATCATATGAAAGTCAAATGCATTCCACAAATCTAATCGAATCAACTGAAAGTCAAACACATTCAAACAAAGCTTTTTGAATCATATGAAAGTCAAATGCATTCAACAAAGCTAATTGAATCAAATGAAAGTTAAATGCATTCTACAAAGCTAATTAAATCAAATGAAAGTAAAACACATTCAAACAAAGCTAATTGATTCAAATAAAAGTCAAACACATTCAAACAAAGCTTTTTGAATCAAATGAAATTCAAATGCATTCATCAAAGCTAATTGAATCAAATGAAAGTCAAATGCAATCTACAAAGCTAATTAAATCAAATGAAAGTAAAACACATTCAAACAAAGCTAATTGATTCAATTGAAAGTCAAACACATTCAAACAAAGCTAATTGAATAAAATAAAAATCTAATGCATTCTACAAAACTAATTAAATCAATTGAAAGTCAAACACATTTAAACAAAGCTAATTAAATCAAATTAAAGTCTAATGCATTCTACAAAGCTAATTAAATCAAATGAAAGTCAAACACATTCAAACAAAACGTTTTGAATCAAATGAAAGTCAAACAGATTCAAACAAAGCTTTTTGAATCAAATGAAAGTCAAATGCATTCAACAAAGCTGATTGAATCAAATGAAAGTCTAATGCATTCTAAAAAACTAATTGATTCAAATAAAAGTCAAACACATTCAAACAAAGCTTTTTGAATCATATGAAAGTCAAATGCATTCAACAAAGCTAATTGAATCAAATGAAAGTTAAATGCATTCTACAAAGCTAATTGAATTAAATGAAAGTCAAACTCATTCAAACAAAGCTAATTAAATCAAATGAAAGTTTAATGCATTCTACAAAGCTAATTGAATCAAATGAAAGTCAAATGGATTCTACAAGGCTCATTGAATGAAATGAAAACCAAACATATTCAAATAAGGCTAATTGAATCAAATGAAATTCTATTACATTATACAAAGCTTATAGAATAAAATGAAAGTTAAACACATTTAAACAAAGCTTTTTGAATCAAATGAAAGTCAAATGCATTCAACCAAGCTAATTGAATCGAATCAAAGTTAAATACATTCAAACAAAGCTAATTGAATCAAATGAAAGTCTAATGCATTCTACAAAGCTAATTGAATCAAATGAAAGTCAAATGGATTCTACAAGGCTCATTGAATGAAATGAAACCCAAACATATTCAAATAAGGCTAATTGAATCAAATGAAATTCTATTACATTATACAAAGCTTATAGAATCAAATGAAAGTTAAACACATTTAAACAAAGCTTTTTGAATCAAATGAAAGTCAAATGCATTCAACCAAGCTAATTGAATCAAATGAAAGTTAAACACATTCAAACAAAGCTAATTGAATCAAATGAAAGTCTAATGCATTCTACAAAGCTAATTGAATAAAATGAAAGTCAAACACATTTAAACAAAGCTTTTTGAATCAAATGAAATTCAAATGCATTCATCAAAGCTAATTGAATCAAACGAAAGTCAAATGCATTCTACAAAGCTAATTAAATCAAATGAAAGTAAAACACATTCAAACAAAGCTAATTGATTCAAATGAAAGTCAAACACATTCAAACATAGCTTTTTGAATCATATGAAAGTCAAATGCATTCCACAAATCTAATCGAATCAACTGAAAGTCAAACACATTCAAACAAAGCTTTTTGAATCATATGAAAGTCAAATGCATTCAACAAAGCTAATTGAATCAAATGAAAGTTAAATGCATTCTACAAAGCTAATTAAATCAAATGAAAGTAAAACACATTCAAACAAAGCTAATTGATTCAAATAAAAGTCAAACACATTCAAACAAAGCTTTTTGAATCAAATGAAATTCAAATGCATTCATCAAAGCTAATTGAATCAAATGAAAGTCAAATGCAATCTACAAAGCTAATTAAATCAAATGAAAGTAAAACACATTCAAACAAAGCTAATTGATTCAATTGAAAGTCAAACACATTCAAACAAAGCTAATTGAATAAAATAAAAATCTAATGCATTCTACAAAACTAATTAAATCAATTGAAAGTCAAACACATTTAAACAAAGCTAATTAAATCAAATTAAAGTCTAATGCATTCTACAAAGCTAATTAAATCAAATGAAAGTCAAACACATTCAAACAAAACGTTTTGAATCAAATGAAAGTCAAACAGATTCAAACAAAGCTTTTTGAATCAAATGAAAGTCAAATGCATTCAACAAAGCTGATTGAATCAAATGAAAGTCTAATGCATTCTAAAAAACTAATTGATTCAAATAAAAGTCAAACACATTCAAACAAAGCTTTTTGAATCATATGAAAGTCAAATGCATTCAACAAAGCTAATTGAATCAAATGAAAGTTAAATGCATTCTACAAAGCTAATTGAATTAAATGAAAGTCAAACTCATTCAAACAAAGCTAATTAAATCAAATGAAAGTTTAATGCATTCTACAAAGCTAATTGAATCAAATGAAAGTCAAATGGATTCTACAAGGCTCATTGAATGAAATGAAAACCAAACATATTCAAATAAGGCTAATTGAATCAAATGAAATTCTATTACATTATACAAAGCTTATAGAATAAAATGAAAGTTAAACACATTTAAACAAAGCTTTTTGAATCAAATGAAAGTCAAATGCATTCAACCAAGCTAATTGAATCGAATCAAAGTTAAATACATTCAAACAAAGCTAATTGAATCAAATGAAAGTCTAATGCATTCTACAAAGCTAATTGAATAAAACGAAAGTCAAACACATTCAAACAAAGCTTTTTGAATCAAATGGAATTCAAATGCATTCATCAAAGCTAATTGAATCAAACGAAAGTCAAATGCATTCTACAAAGCTAATTAAATCAAATGAAAGTAAAACACATTCAAACAAAGCTAATTGATTCAAATGAAAGTCAAACACATTCAAACATAGCTTTTTGAATCATATGAAAGTCAAATGCATTCCACATATCTAATTGAATCAATTGAAAGTCAAACACATTCAAACAAAGCTTTTTGAATCATATGAAAGTCAAATGCATTCAACAAAGCTAATTGAATCAAATGAAAGTTAAATGCATTCTACAAAGCTAATTGAATTAAATGAAAGTCAAACTCATTCAAACAAAGCTAATTAAATCAAATGAAAGTTTAATGCATTCTACAAAGCTAATTGAATCAAATGAAAGTCAAATGGATTCTACAAGGCTCATTGAATGAAATGAAACCCAAACATATTCAAATAAGGCTAATTGAATCAAATGAAATTCTATTACATTATACAAAGCTTATAGAATCAAATGAAAGTTAAACACATTTAAACAAAGCTTTTTGAATCAAATGAAAGTCAAATGCATTCAACCAAGCTAATTGAATCAAATGAAAGTTAAACACATTCAAACAAAGCTAATTGAATCAAATGAAAGTCTAATGCATTCTACAAAGCTAATTGAATAAAATGAAAGTCAAACACATTTAAACAAAGCTTTTTGAATCAAATGAAATTCAAATGCATTCATCAAAGCTAATTGAATCAAACGAAAGTCAAATGCATTCTACAAAGCTAATTAAATCAAATGAAAGTAAAACACATTCAAACAAAGCTAATTGATTCAAATGAAAGTCAAACACATTCAAACATAGCTTTTTGAATCATATGAAAGTCAAATGCATTCCACAAATCTAATCGAATCAACTGAAAGTCAAACACATTCAAACAAAGCTTTTTGAATCATATGAAAGTCAAATGCATTCAACAAAGCTAATTGAATCAAATGAAAGTTAAATGCATTCTACAAAGCTAATTAAATCAAATGAAAGTAAAACACATTCAAACAAAGCTAATTGATTCAAATAAAAGTCAAACACATTCAAACAAAGCTTTTTGAATCAAATGAAATTCAAATGCATTCATCAAAGCTAATTGAATCAAATGAAAGTCAAATGCAATCTACAAAGCTAATTAAATCAAATGAAAGTAAAACACATTCAAACAAAGCTAATTGATTCAATTGAAAGTCAAACACATTCAAACAAAGCTAATTGAATAAAATAAAAATCTAATGCATTCTACAAAACTAATTAAATCAATTGAAAGTCAAACACATTTAAACAAAGCTAATTAAATCAAATTAAAGTCTAATGCATTCTACAAAGCTAATTAAATCAAATGAAAAGTCAAACACATTCAAACAAAACGTTTTGAATCAAATGAAAGTCAAACAGATTCAAACAAAGCTTTTTGAATCAAATGAAAGTCAAATGCATTCAACAAAGCTGATTGAATCAAATGAAAGTCTAATGCATTCTAAAAAACTAATTGATTCAAATAAAAGTCAAACACATTCAAACAAAGCTTTTTGAATCATATGAAAGTCAAATGCATTCAACAAAGCTAATTGAATCAAATGAAAGTTAAATGCATTCTACAAAGCTAATTGAATTAAATGAAAGTCAAACTCATTCAAACAAAGCTAATTAAATCAAATGAAAGTTTAATGCATTCTACAAAGCTAATTGAATCAAATGAAAGTCAAATGGATTCTACAAGGCTCATTGAATGAAATGAAAACCAAACATATTCAAATAAGGCTAATTGAATCAAATGAAATTCTATTACATTATACAAAGCTTATAGAATAAAATGAAAGTTAAACACATTTAAACAAAGCTTTTTGAATCAAATGAAAGTCAAATGCATTCAACCAAGCTAATTGAATCGAATCAAAGTTAAATACATTCAAACAAAGCTAATTGAATCAAATGAAAGTCTAATGCATTCTACAAAGCTAATTGAATAAAACGAAAGTCAAACACATTCAAACAAAGCTTTTTGAATCAAATGGAATTCAAATGCATTCATCAAAGCTAATTGAATCAAACGAAAGTCAAATGCATTCTACAAAGCTAATTAAATCAAATGAAAGTAAAACACATTCAAACAAAGCTAATTGATTCAAATGAAAGTCAAACACATTCAAACATAGCTTTTTGAATCATATGAAAGTCAAATGCATTCCACATATCTAATTGAATCAAATGAAAGTCAAATGCATTCTACAAAGCAAAATGAATAAAATAAAAGTCAAATTCATTCAAACAAAGCTTTTTGAATCAAATGAAGGTCAAATGCATTCAACAAAGCTATCAAATGAAAGTCAAATGGATTCTACAAAGCTAATTAAATGAAATGAATATCAAACGTATTCAAACAAAGCTAATTGAATCAAATGAAATTCTAATACATTCTACAAAGCTAATAGAATCAAATAAAAGTCAAACACATTCAAACAAAGCATTTTGAATCAAATGAAAGTCAAATGCATTCAACAAAGCTAATTGAATAAAATGAAAGTCAAACACATTCAATCAAAGCTAATTGAATCAAATGAAAGTCTAATGCATTCTACAAAGCTAATTACATGAAATGAAAGTCAAACGTATTCAAACAAAGCTAATTGAATCAAATGAAATTCTATTACATTATACAAAGCTTATAGAATCAAATGAAAGTTAAACACATTTAAACAAAGCTTTTTGAATCAAATGAAAGTCAAATGCATTCAACCAAGCTAATTGAATCAAATGAAAGTTAAACACATTCAAACAAAGCTAATTGAATCAAATGAAAGTCTAATGCATTCTACAAAGCTAATTGAATAAAATGAAAGTCAAACACATTCAAACAAAGCTTTTTGAATCAAATGCATTTCAAATGCATTCATCAAAGCTAATTGAATCAAACGAAAATCAAATGCATTCTACAAAGCTAATTAAATCAAATGAAAGTAAAACACATTCAAACAAAGCTAATTGATTCAAATGAAAGTCAAACACATTCAAACATAGCTTTTTGAATTATATGAAAGTCAAATGCATTCATCAAAGCTAATTAGATCAAATGAAAGTCTAATGCATTCTACAAAACTAATTGAATCAAATAAAAGTCAAACACATTCAAACAAATCTTTTTGAATCATATGAAAGTGAAATGCATTCAACAAAGCTAATTGAATCAAATGAAAGTTAAATGCATTCTACAAAGCTAATTGAATTAAATGAAAGTCAAACTCATTCAAACAAAGCTAATTGATTCAAATAAAAGTCAAACACATTCAAACAAAGCTTTTTGAATCATATGAAAGTCAAATGCATTCCACAAAGCTAATTGAATTAAATAAAAGTCAAAGGCATTCTACAAAGTTTATTGAATCAATTGAAAGTGAAAAGCATTCAAACAAAGCTAATTGAATCAATTGAAAGTCAAACACATTTAAACAAAGCTAATTAAATCAAATTAAAGTTTAATGCATTCTACAAAGCTAATTAAATCAAATGAAAGTAAAACACATTCAAACAAAGCTAATTGATTTAAATGAAAGTCAAACACATTCAAACAAAGCATTTTGAATCATATGAAAGTCAAATGCATTCAACAAAGCTGATTGAATCAAATGAAAGTCAAATGCATTTTTTTAAAGCTAATTGAATCAAATGAAAGTCAAATGCATTTTTAAAAAGCTAATTGAATGAAATGAAAGTCTAATGCATTCTACAAAGCTAATTGAATAAAATGAAAGTCAAACACATTCAATCAAAGCTAATTGAATCAAATGAAAGTCTAATGCAATCTACAAAGCTAATTAAATCAAATGAAAGTAAAACACATTCAAACAAAGCTAATTGATTCAAATGAAAGTCAAACACATTCAAACAAAGCTAATTGAATCAAATGAAAGTCTAATGCATTCTACAAAACTAATTGAATAAAATGAAAGTCAAACACATTCAAACAAAGCTTTTTGAATCAAATGAAATTCAAATGCATTCATCAAAGCTAATTGAATCAAATGAAAGTCAAATACAATCTACAAAGCTAATTAAATCAAATGAAAGTAAAACACATTCAAACAAAGCTAATTGATTCAAATGAAAGTCAAACACATTCAAACAAAGCTTTTTGAATCATATGAAAGTCAAATGCATTCCACAAAGCTAATTGAATCAAATGAAAGTCAAACACATTCAAACAAAGCTTTTTGAATCATATGAAAGTCAAATGCATTCAACAAAGCTAATTGAATCAAATGAAAGTTAAATGCATTCTACAAAGCTAATTAAATCAAATGAAAGTAAAACACATTCAAACAAAGCTAATTGATTCAAATAAAAGTCAAACACATTCAAACAAAGCTTTTTGAATCATATGAAAGTCAAATGCATTCCACAAAGCTAATTGAATTAAATAAAAGTCAAAGGCATTCTACAAAGTTTATTGAATCAATTGAAAGTGAAAAGCATTCAAACAAAGCTAATTGAATCAATTGAAAGTCAAACACATTTAAACAAAGCTAATTAAATCAAATTAAAGTCTAATGCATTCTACAAAGCTAATTAAATCAAATGAAAGTCAAACACATTCAAACAAAACGTTTTGAATCAAATGAAAGTCAAACAGATTCAAACAAAGCTTTTTTAATCAAATGAAAGTCAAATGCATTCAACAAAGCTGATTGAATAAAATGAAAGTCAAATGCATTTTTAAAAAGCTAATTGAATCAAATGAAAGTCAAATGCATTTTTAAAAAGCTAATTGAATGAAATGAAAGTCTAATGCATTCTACAAAGCTAATTGAATAAAATGAAAGTCAAACACATTCAAACAAAGCTTTTTGAATCAAATGAAATTCAAATGCATTCATCAAAGCTAATTGAATCAAATGAAAGTCAAATGCAATCTACAAAGCTAATTAAATCAAATGAAAGTAAAACACATTCAAACAAAGCTAATTGATTCAATTGAAAGTCAAACACATTCAAACAAAGCTAATTGAATAAAATAAAAATCTAATGCATTCTACAAAACTAATTAAATCAATTGAAAGTCAAACACATTTAAACAAAGCTAATTAAATCAAATTAAAGTCTAATGCATTCTACAAAGCTAATTAAATCAAATGAAAGTCAAACACATTCAAACAAAACGTTTTGAATCAAATGAAAGTCAAACAGATTCAAACAAAGCTTTTTGAATCAAATGAAAGTCAAATGCATTCAACAAAGCTGATTGAATCAAATGAAAGTCTAATGCATTCTAAAAAACTAATTAAATCAAATGAAAGTCAAACACATTCAAACAAAACGTTTTGAATCAAATGAAAGTCAAACAGATTCAAACAAAGCTTTTTTAATCAAATGAAAGTCAAATGCATTCAACAAAGCTGATTGAATTAAATGAAAGTCAAATGCATTTTTAAAAAGCTAATTGAATCAAATGAAAGTCAATTGCATTTTTAAAAAAGCTAATTGAATGAAATGAAAGTCTAATGCATTCTACAAAGCTAATTGAATAAAATGAAAGTCAAACACATTCAAACAAAGCTTTTTGAATCAAATGAAATTCAAATGCATTCATCAAAGCTAATTGAATCAAATGAAAGTCAAATGCAATCTACAAAGCTAATTAAATCAAATGAAAGTAAAACACATTCAAACAAAGCTAATTGATTCAAATGAAAGTCAAACACATTCAAACAAAGCTAATTGAATCAAATGAAAGTCTAATGCATTCTACAAAACTAATTGAATAAAATGAAAGTCAAACACATTCAAACAAAGCTTTTTGAATCAAATGAAATTCAAATGCATTCATCAAAGCTAATTGAATCAAATGAAAGTCAAATGCAATCTACAAAGCTAATTAAATCAAATGAAAGTAAAACACATTCAAACAAAGCTAATTGATTCAAATAAAAGTCAAACACATTCAAACAAAGCTTTTTGAATCATATGAAAGTCAAATGCATTCCACAAAGCTAATTGAATTAAATAAAAGTCAAAGGCATTCTACAAAGTTTATTGAATCAATTAAAAGTGAAAAGCATTCAAACAAAGCTAATTGAATCAATTGAAAGTCAAATGCAATCTACAAAGCTAATTAAATCAAATGAAAGTAAAACTCATTCAAACAAAGCTAATTGATTCAAATGAAAGTCAAACACATTCAAACAAAGCTAATTGAATCAAATGAAAGTCTAATGCATTCTACAAAACTAATTGAATAAAATGAAAGTCAAACACATTCAAACAAAGCTTTTTGAATCAAATGAAATTCAAATGCATTCATCAAAGCTAATTGAACCAAATGAAAGTCAAATGCAATCTACAAAGCTAATTAAATTAAATGAAAGTAAAACACATTCAAACAAAGCTAATTGATTCAAATGAAAGTCAAACACATTCAAACAAAGCTTTTTGAATCATATGAAAGTCAAATGCATTCCACAAAGCTAATTGAATCAAATGAAAGTCAAACAAATTCAAACTAAGCTAATTGAATCAAATGAAAGTCTAATGCTTTCTACAAAGCTAATTGAATCAAATAAAGTCAAACACATTCAAACAAACCTTTTTGAATCAAATGAAAGTCAAATGCATTCATCAAAGCTAATTGAATCAAATGAAAGTCAAATGCATTCTACAAAGCTAATTAAATCAAATGAAAGTAAAACATATTCAAACAAAGCTAATTGATTCAAATAAAAGTCAAACACATTCAAACAAAGCTTTTTGAATCATATGAAAGTCAAATGCATTCCACAAAGCTAATTGAATTAAATGAAAGTCAAAAGCATTCTACAAAGTTTATTGAATCAATAGAAAGTGAAAAGCATTCAAACAAAGCTAATTGAATCAATTGAAAGTCAAACACATTCAAACAAAGCTAATTAAATCAAATTAAAGTCTAATGCATTCTACAAAGCTAATTAAATCAAATGAAAGTAAAACACATTCAAACAAAACGTTTTGAATCAAATGAAAGTTAAACAGATTCAAACAAAGCTTTTTGAATCAAATGAAAGTCAAATGCATTCAACAAAGCTGATTGAATCAAATGAAAGTCAAATGCATTTTTAAAAAGCTAATTGAATCAAATGAAAGTCAAATGCATTTTTAAAAAGCTAATTAAATCAAATGAAAGTCAAACACATTCAAACAAATCTAATTGAATCAAATGAAAGTCTAATGCATTCTACAAAACTAATTGAATCAAATAAAAGTCAAACACATTCAAACAAAGCTTTTTGAATCATATGAAAGTCAAATGCAATCAACAAAGCTAATTGAATCAAATGAAAGTTAAATGCATTCTACAAAGCTAATTGAATCAAATGAAAGTCAAACTCATTCAAACAAAGCTAATTAAATCAAATAAAAGTCTAATGCATTCTACAAAGCTAATTGAATCAAATGAAAGTCAAATGGATTCTACAAGGCTCATTGAATGAAATGAAACCCAAACATATTCAAATAAGGCTAATTGAATCAAATGAAATTCTATTACATTATACAAAGCTTATAGAATCAAATGAAAGTTAAACACATTTAAACAAAGCTTTTTGAATCAAATGAAAGTCAAATGCATTCAACCAAGCTAATTGAATCAAATGAAAGTTAAACACATTCAAACAAAGCTAATTGAATCAAATGAAAGTCTAATGCATTCTACAAAGCTAATTGAATAAAACGAAAGTCAAACACATTCAAACAAAGCTTTTTGAATCAAATGAAATTCAAATGCATTCATCAAAGCTAATTGAATCAAACGAAAGTCAAATGCATTCTACAAAGCTAATTAAATCAAATGAAAGTAAAACACATTCAAACAAAGCTAATTGATTCAAATGAAAGTCAAACACATTCAAACATAGATTTTTGAATCATATGAAAGTCAAATGCATTCCACAAATCTAATCGAATCAACTGAAAGTCAAATGCATTCTACAAAGCGAAATGAATAAAATAAAAGTCAAATTCATTCAAACAAAGCTTTTTGAATCAAATGAAGGTCAAATGCATTCAACAAAGCTATCAAATGAAAGTCAAATGGATTCTACAAAGCTAATTACATGAAATGAAAGTCAAACGTATTCAAACAAACCTAATTGAATCAATTGAAATTCTAATACATTCTACAAAGCTAATAGAATCAAATAAAAGTCAAACACATTCAAACAAAGCATTTTGAATCAAATGAAAGTCAAATGCATTCAACAAAGCTAATTGAATAAAATGAAAGTCAAACACATTCAATCAAAGCTAATTGAATCAAATGAAAGTCTAATGCATTCTACAAAGATAATTGAATCAAATGAAAGTCAAACACATTCAAACAAAGCTTTTTGAATCAAATGAAAGTCAAATGCATTCATCAAAGCTAATTAGATCAAATGAAAGTCAAATGCATTTAACAAAGGTAATTAAATCAAATAAAAGTAAAACACAAAGCTAAGTGATTCAAATGAAAGTCACACACATTCAAACAAAGCTTTTTGAATCATATGAAAGTCAAATGCATTCCACAAAGCTAATTGAATCAAATGAAAGTCAAACAAATTCAAACTAAGCTAATTGAATCACATGAAAGTCTAATGCTTTCTACAAAGCTAATTGAATCAAATAAAGTCAAACACATTCAAACAAACCTTTTTGAATCAAATGAAAGTCAAATGCATTCATCAAAGCTAATTGAATCAAATGAAAGTCAAATGCATTCTACAAAGCTAATTAAATCAAATGAAAGTAAAACACATTCAAACAAAGCTAATTGATTCATATAAAAGTCAAACACTTTCAAACAAAGCTTTTTGAATCATATGAAAGTCAAATGCATTCCACAAAGCTAATTGAATTAAATGAAAGTCAAAAGCATTCTACAAAGTTTATTGAATCAATTGAAAGTGAAAAGCATTCAAACAAAGCTAATTGAATCAATTGAAAGTCAAACACATTTAAACAAAGCTAATTAAATCAAATTCAAGTCTAATGCATTCACAAAGCTAATTAAATCAAATGAAAGTCAAACACATTCAAACAAAACGTTTTGAATCAAATGATAGTCAAACAGATTCAAACAAAGCTTTTTGAATCAAATGAAAGTCAAATGCATTCAACAAAGCTGATTGAATCAAATGAAAGTTAAATGCATTTTTAAAAAGCTAATTGAATCAAATGAAAGTCAAATGCATTTTTAAAAAGCTAATTGAATCAAATGAAAGTCAAACACATTCAAACAAATCTAATTGAAGAATCCATTTGACTTTCATTTGATTCAATTAGCTTTGTAGAATGCATTAGACTTTCATTTGATTTAATTAGCTTTGTTTGAATGAGTTTGACTTTCATTTAATTCAATTAGCTTTGTAGAATGCATTTAACTTTCATTTGATTCAATTAGCTTTGTTGAATGCATTTGACTTTCATATGATTCAAAAAGCTTTGTTTAAATGTGTTTGACTTTTATTTGATTCAATTAGTTTTGTAGAACGCATTTGACTTTCATTTGATTCAATTAGCTTTTTAAAAATGCATTTGACTTTCATTTGATTCAATCAGCTTTGTTGAATGCATTTGACTTTCATTTGATTCAAAAAGCTTTGTTTGAATCTGTTTGACTTTCATTTGATTCAAAACGTTTTGTTTGAATGTGTTTGACTTTCATTTGATTTAATTAGCTTTGTAGAATGCATTAGACTTTAATTTGATTTAATTAGCTTTGTTTGAATGTATTTGACTTTCATTTGATTCAATTAGCTTTGTTTGAATGCATTTCACTTTCAATTGATTCAATAAACTTTGTAGAATGCCTTTGACTTTCATTTAACTCAATTAGCTTTGTGAAATGCATTTGACTTTCATATGATTCAAAAAGCTTTGTTTCAATGTGTTTGACTTTTATTTGAATCAATTAGCTTTGTTTGAATGTGTTTTACTTTCATTTGATTTAATTAGCTTTGTAGAATGCATTTGACTTTCATTTGATTCAATTAGCTTTGATGAATGCATTTGACTTTCATTTGATTCAAAAAGGTTTGTTTGAATGTGTTTGACTTTATTTGATTCAATTATTTTTGTAGAAAGCATTAGACTTTCATTTGATTCAATTAGCTTAGTTTGAATTTGTTTGACTTTCATTTGATTCAATTAGCTTTGTGGAATGCATTTGACTTTCATATGATTCAAAAAAGCTTTGTTTGAATGTGTTTGACTTTCATTTGAATGAATTAGCTTTGTTTGAATGTGTTTCACTTTCATTTGATTTAATTAGCTTTGTTAAATGCATTTGACTTTCATTTGATCTAATTAGCTTTGATGAATGCATTAGACTTTCATATGATTCAAAAAGCTATGTTTGAATGTGTTTGACTTTCATTTGAATCAATTAGCTTTGTTTGAATGTGTTTTACTTTCATTTGATTTAATTAGCTTTGTAGAATGCATTTGACTTTCGTTTGATTCAATTAGCTTTGATGAATGTATTTGAAATGCATTTGATTCAAAAAGCTTTGTTTGAATGTGTTTGACTTTCATTTTATTCAATTAGCTTTGTAGAATGCATTAGACTTTCATTTGATTCAATTAGCTTTGTTTGAATGTGTTTAACTTTCATTTGATTCAATTAGCATGGTTGAATGCATTTGACTTTCGTTTGATTTAAAAAGCTTTGTTTAAATGTGTTTAACTTTCATTTGATTCTATAAGCTTTGTATAATGTAATAGAATTTCATTTGATTCAATTAGCTTTGTTTAAATACGTTTGACTTTCATTTCATGTAATTAGCTTTGTAGAATGCATTAAACTTTCATTTCATTCAATTAGCTTTGCAATGTGTTTGACTTTCATTTTATTCAATTAGCTTTGTTGAATGCATTTGACTTTCATTTGATTCAAAATGCTTTTTTTGAATGTGTTTGACTTTTATTTAATTCTATTAGCTTTGTAGAATGTATTACAATTTCATTTGATTCAATTAGCTTTGTTTGAATACGTTTGATATTCATTTCATTTAATTAGCTTTGTAGAATCCATTTGACTTTCATTTGATAACTTTGTTAAATGCATTTGACCTTCATTTGATTCAAAAAGCTTTGTTTGAATGAATTTGACTTTTATTTTATTCATTTTACTTTGTAGAATGCATTTTACTTTCATTTGATTCAATTAGATTTGTGGAATGCATTTGACTTTCATATGATTCAAAAAGCTATGTTTGAATGTGTTTGACTTTAATTTGAATCCATTAGCTTTGTTTGAATGTGTTTTACTTTCATTTGATTTAATTAGCTTTGTTAAATGCATTTGACTTTCATTTGATCTAATTAGCTTTGTTTGAATGTGTTTGACTTTTATTTGATTCAATTAGTTTTGTAGAATGCATTAGACTTTCATTTGATTCAATTAGATTTGTTTGAATGTGTTTGACTTTCATTTGATTCAATTAGCTTTTTAAAAATGCATTTGACTTTCATTTGATTCAATTAGCTTTTTAAAAATGCATTTGACTTTCATTTGATTCAATCAGCTTTGTTGAATGCATTTGACTTTCATTTGATTCAAAAAGCTTTGTTTGAATCTGTTTGACTTTCATTTGATTCAAAACGGTTTTTTTTTTAATGTGTTTAACTTTCATTTGATTTAATTAGCTTTGTAGAATGCATTAGACTTTAATTTGATTTAATTAGCATTGTTTGAATGTGTTTGACTTTCAATTGATTCAATTAGCTTTGTTTGAATGCTTTTCACTTTCAATTGATTCAATAAACTTTGTAGAATGCTTTTGACTTTCATTTAATTCAATTAGCTTTGTGGAATGCATTTGACTTTCATATGATTCAAAAAGCTTTGTTTGAATGTGTTTGACTTTCATTTGAATCAATTAGCTTTGTTTGAATGTGTTTTATTTCATTTGATTTAATTAGCTTTGTAGATTGCATTTGACTTTCATTTGATTCAATTACCTTTGATGAATGCATTTGAATTTCATTTGATTCAAAAAGCTTTGTTTGAATGTGTTTGACTTTCATTTTAATCAATTAGCTTTGTAGAATGCATTAGACTTTCATTTGATTCAATTAGCTTTGTTTGAATGTGTTTAACTTTCATTTGATTCAATTAGCTTTTTAAAAATGCATTTGACTTTCATTTGATTCAATTAGCTTTTTAAAAATGCATTTGACTTTCATTTGATTCAATCAGCTTTGTTGAATGCATTTGACTTTCATTTGATTCAAAAAGCTTTGTTTGAATCTGTTTGACTTTCATTTGATTCAAAACGTTTTGTTTGAATTTGTTTGACTTTCATTTGATTTAATTAGCTTTGTAGAATGCATTAGACTTTAATTTGATTTAATTAGCTTTGTTTGAATGTATTTGACTTTCAATTGATTCAATTAGCTTTGTTTGAATGCATTTCTCTTTCAATTGATTCAATAAACTTTGTAGAATGCCTTTGACTTTCATTTAACTCAATTAGCTTTGTGAAATGCATTTGACTTTCATATGATTCAAAAAGCTTTGTTTCAATGTGTTTGACTTTTATTTGAATCACTTAGCTTTGTTTGAATGTGTTTTACTTTCATTTGATTTAATTAGCTTTGTAGAATGCATTTGACTTTCATTTGATTCAATTAGCTTTGATGAATGCATTTGACTTTCATTTGATTCAAAAAGGTTTGTTTGAATGTGTTTGACTTTATTTGATTCAATTAGTTTTGTAGAAAGCATTAGACTTTCATTTGATTCAATTAGCTTAGTTTGAATTTGTTTGACTTTCATTTGATTCAATTAGCTTAGTTTGAATTTGTTTGACTTTCATTTGATTCAATTAGCTTTGTGGAATGCATTTGACTTTCATATGATTCAAAAAAGCTTTGTTTGAATGTGTTTGACTTTCATTTGAATGAATTAGCTTTGTTTGAATGTGTTTCACTTTCATTTGATTTAATTAGCTTTGTTAAATGCATTTGACTTTCATTTGATCTAATTAGCTTTGATGAATGCATTTGACTTTCATATGATTCAAAAAGCTATGTTTGAATGTGTTTGACTTTCATTTGAATCAATTAGCTTTGTTTGAATGTGTTTTACTTTCATTTGATTTAATTAGCTTTGTAGAATGCATTTGACTTTCGTTTGATTCAATTAGCTTTGATGAATGCATTTGAAATGCATTTGATTCAAAAAGCTTTGTTTGAATGTGTTTGACTTTCATTTTGTTCAATTAGCTTTGTAGAATGCATTAGACTTTCATTTGATTCAATTAGCTTTGATTGAATGTGTTTGACTTTCATTTGATTCAATTAGCATGGTTGAATGCATTTGACTTTCGTTTGATTCAAAAAGCTTTGTTTAAATGTGTTTAACTTTCATTTGATTCTATAAGCTTTGTATAATGTAATAGAATTTCATTTGATTCAATTAGCTTTGTTTAAATACGTTTGACTTTCATTTCATGTAATTAGCTTTATAGAATGCATTAGACTTTCATTTGATTCAATTAGCTTTGCAATGTGTCTGACTTTCATTTTATTCAATTAGCTTTGTTGAATGCATTTGACTTTCATTTGATTCAAAATGCTTTGTTTGAATGTGTTTGACTTTTATTTGATTCTATTAGCTTTGTAGAATGTATTACAATTTCATTTGATTCTATTAGCTTTGTTTGAATACGTTTGATATTCATTTCATTTAATTAGCTTTGTAGAATCCATTTAACTTTCATTTGATAGCTTTGTTGAATGCATTTGACCTTCATTTGATTCAAAAAGCTTTGTTTGAATGAATTTGACTTTTATTTTATTCATTTTGCTTTGTAGAATGCATTTGACTTTCATTTGATTCAATTAGATTTGTGGAATGCATTTGACTTTCATATGATTCAAAAATCTATGTTTGAATGTGTTTGACTTTCATTTGAATTAATTAGCTTTGTTTGAATGTGTTTTACTTTCATTTGATTTAATTAACTTTGTAGAATGCATTTGACTTTCGTTTGATTCAATTAGCTTTGATGAATGCATTTGAAATGCATTTGATACAAAAAGCTTTGTTTGAATGTGTTTGACTTTCATTTTATTCAATTAGCTTTGTAGAATGCTATAGACTTTCATTTGATTCAATTAGCTTTGTTTGAATGTGTTTAACTTTTATTTGATTCAATTAGCTTGGTTGAATGCATTTGACTTTCATTTAATTAAAAAAGCTTTGTTTAAATGTGTTTAACTTTCATTTGATTCTATAAGCTTTGTATAATGTAATAGAATTTCATGTGATTCAATTAGCCTTATTTGAATATGTTTGGTTTTCATTTCATCCAATGAGCCTTGTAGAATCCATTTGACTTTCATTTGATTCAATTAGCTTTGTAGAATGCATTAGACTTTCATTTGATTTAATTAGCTTTGTTTGAATGAGTTTGACTTTCATTTGATTCAATTAGCTTTGTAGAATGCATTTAACTTTCATTTGATTCAATTAGCTTTGTTGAATGCATTTGATTTTCATATGATTCAAAAAGCTTTGTTTGAATGTGTTTGACTTTTATTTTATTCAATTAGTTTTGTAGAATGCATTAGACTCTCATTTGATTCAATTAGATTTGTTTGAATGTGTTTGACTTTCATTTGATTCAATTAGCTTTTTAAAAATGCATTTGACTTTCATTTGATTTAATTAGCTTTTTAAAAATGCATTTGACTTTCATTTGATTCAATCAGCTTTGTTGAATGCATTTGACTTTAATTTGATTCAAAAAGCTTTGTTTGAATCTGTTTGACTTTCATTTGATTCAAAACGGTTTTTTTTTAATGTGTTTAACTTTCATTTGATTTAATTAGCTTTGTAGAATGCATTAGACTTTAATTTGATTTAATTAGCTTTGTTTATATGTGTTTGACTTTCAATTGATTCAATTAGCTTTGTTTGAATGCTTTTCACTTTCAATTGATTCAATAAACTTTGTAGAATGCTTTTGACTTTCATTTAATTCAATTAGCTTTGTGGAATGCATTTGACTTTCATATGATTCAAAAAGCTTTATTTGAATGTGTTTGACTTTTATTTGAATCAATTAGCTTTGTTTGAATGTGTTTTACTTTCATTTGATTTAATTAGCTTTGTAGAATGCATTTGACGTTCATTTGATTCAATTAGCTTTGATGAATGCTGTTTGGGGGTATTTTATGTCCTTCGGGAGAGTTACAATTTCCTAGCAGGCTTCCTTCTTACGCCTGTACCTGCACCTAGCAGACTTCCTTCTTACGCCTGTACCTGCACAAGTAACGGAGACTCCGGATGGGGGTGGGAGTTCCGCCTCCGAAGATTAAGTTAGTATCTTTTCGAAGTGGAATAAGAACAATAAAAGCTTCTCGGTTCGAGAGCGTTTCAGTAGGTTTGGGCTTTGTTTTTTTTTGTGTGGTTGCAATTAATGTGTTTTTCATAAATGAGGTCTACCCTTACTATTTATAGTAAGGGAGAATTGTACCTCAATTAGGGTATAAGGGACACATGTCGCAAAGGGATTGGGCCTTTGCAGACCGTTGAAAGATTGACACGTGTCAAGCCTTTATTTGGCCACGTGTCTTAGGGTATTTTCACCCTAAACATCTGCCCCTCACAGGTGAGATGTGGCAAACTCACGTGTCATCTGTGACAGACGTAGGGTGCATGGGGTAAGTGACGGTTCGTCTGCTTCCCCCCTCTTCTCTTTTTTTTTTTTTTTTTTTTTTTTTTTTTGAATTTCAAATTTTCGTGCAGAAGGTGACTGTTCGCCTTCTGCCTCTTTCTATAAGTAGGGTGGCTACCTCTTTCCTCCGCACTTTTTATTTTCAAAAATTTCCTGAGAAGAAGCTCTGATACCGGCTGCTTCTTTCAAGACTTTCGAGCATCCGGTTTTCGCAAGAACTTGACATCTGCCTTCCGGCTGAGTGCGGATTTAGTAAGGTACCGTCTGCTTTCTCCCTCTGCCCCTAGATTAAGGACCTCACTCGGCATTCTGCCGCCTGGGTATATTTTGTCCAAAATTTCTGAATTACCCCTACCTCATCCGGGATTTCCCGTGTGAGGTTTTTGAAATATTTCCCTAGTTGTAAAATGCCCTCATTCGTCATTTTGCCGCATGGGACTGGCTTGGGACAAGTCCAAAAATCCCCCTCATCCGGCGTTTTGCCGTCTGGGATGTTTAATATACTCCCATCCGGCATTGTGCCGCATGGGACCCCTTTGAGCCAACTTTGTTTTTATTCAGACTAGTCATAAGTAACCCCATCCGGCCTTTAGCCGTATGGGGGTGGTTTGATCAACCTTTGCTTTCAAACATCTTTCAAATTGCCCCCATCCGGCATTTAACCGTATGGGGGTAGTTTGAGCAGCCATGGCTTTTTCTCAAACATCATTCAAATTGCCCCCATCCGGCATTTAACCGTATGGGGGTCGTTTGAGCAGCCCTGGCTTTTTCTCAAACATACAAATAGCCCCCATCCGGCTTTTACCCGTATGGGGGTCGTTTGAACTTCCTTGGCTCAAACTTTGTTTCAAATTGCCCCCATCCGGCTTTTAACCGTATGGGGGTCGTTTGAGCAGCCTTGGCTTTTTCTCAAACGTTGTTTAAATTGCCCCATCCGGCGTCTAACCCTATGGGGGTTGTTTGAGCAGCCTTTAGCTTTTTCTCAAACATACAAATAGCCCCCATCCGGCATTTAACCGTATGGGGGTCGTTTGAGCAGCCTTGGCTCAAACTTTGTTTCAAATTGCCCCCATCCGGCTTTTAACCGTATGGGGGTCGTTTGAGCAGCCTTGGCTTTTTCTCAAACGTTGTTTAAATTGCCCCCATCCGGCGTCTAACCGTATGGGGGTTGTTTGAGCAGCCTTTAGCTTTTTCTCAAACATACAAATAGCCCCCATCCGGCTTTTACCCGTATGGGGGTCGTTTGAGCAGCCTTGGCTCAAACTTTGTTTCAAATTGCCCCCATCCGGCTTTTAACCGTATGGGGGTCGTTTGAGCAGCCTTGGCTTTTTCTCAAACGTTGTTTAAATTGCCCCCATCCGGCGTCTAACCGTATGGGGGTTGTTTGAGCAATTTCCAGTACATCACTGCTAACCCTCATCCGGGAATCCACCGCTTGGGGAGCTATTGAAT
Source organism: Chenopodium quinoa (assembly GCF_001683475.1). Classification (NCBI taxonomy): domain Eukaryota; kingdom Viridiplantae; phylum Streptophyta; class Magnoliopsida; order Caryophyllales; family Amaranthaceae; genus Chenopodium; species Chenopodium quinoa. The sequence continues at coordinate 27,361 of NW_018744579.1, read as the reverse complement.
GAGTTTCTATCAAATACGTCTGATCTATGTATATTTCAGCTTTAAACACATTCGGAGACTTCTGCCTGTGAAGGTTTCAAGCAATCAACTCAGCAAATTTCAACCTCCAAAGGTACCGTCTGCACCCTGTTTCAATTCTTTTTGTTAATTTTCCGGTTGCATAGATAGGATATGGACCCTTCAATTATACACTCGGCACAGCCTACGACTGCTGTCAGCCGGTCACCAGGCACGGCTGAGTCTAGGACTGGGACTGCCGTCTGGGGGTATTTGGGCGAACCTTCACCTACCTCGAATCCGACCGTCTCTGTTCATGTGCAGGACAGAATGGCTCGGATAAGATGGACGGCAGTTGACCCGGATTACAAGTCCGACAACGCAGCCGAAGATCCGGCTGATCCCAGAAACGAGGACCAGACGGCAGGACCGTCTGGTGAAATTCCTTTGGAAGAAACCCTGGGGACTCGTCAAGATTCCCCGAGTGGTCCGAGCACACCGGGTGACAGCATATTAGAAGACTCTGATTCTAAGGCCGAAGGATCCGGCGATGAATCTGCTGGAGAAGGGTCTGGGTCCGAATCTGAAGCCCCTGCATAGGAGGCTGAGCCTATTGTTGAGGAGGCCTACGAATGGCCGGCTAAGGGGGATCCGACTGACATGACCATGTCTGCAAGAGACGTGGTCACCCTTACTGCAACCCTTCCTGCCTTTCTTTTTAAAAGGAAACCAGTTGGGAAGGACTGGGAAATAAGAGTCCCGCCTGTTAATGCAGCCGTCGTATGGACGGACGACTTGGACCATGCCGATGAATTTTTCGGCTGTTATGAGGCGGCATTCAAAGCAGGCCTCCGGTTCCCCCTTCACCCCTGCATCAAGGACATATTGATGGGGTATGACTTGGGCGTATGGCAATTGACTCCTAACTCTTGGGTCAATATTTTGGGGTACATTGCCGCATGTGAGCTGCAGGAGGTGAACCCCAGTTGGGAGGCTTTTGCACACATGCATTACCTCAGCCGGGCTCCGGGTGGGTGGAATGCCTGGTACACCCTTACAACCAACCAAGAATATATGATGACTTTGGAGAAGCCATCAAAGTGGACCAACTGGAAGAGCAAATTTTATGTCGTCTGTTCTCCTTCCACTTCCCTAAATCACCGGCTGCGGCGGGTATATAAGCACCCGGCATTACTGGGCAAAAAATGCGCGCTCCCGAAAGTGCCGTCTGAGGCCTGGGACCAAATAATGGAGACGGGTCTCTTCCTCAAAACGACCCATCTGATGGAGGACGGTAGTGAAATCATCGTCCCAAAGTTCTGGGTACCCCTCCCGGAATGGTTAAGGGACGAGTCCTTCTTGTCCCTTTGCAATCTAAGTTCAATGTTTAAAAAGAGTAGGTTCATTAACCCATCCGGTATTCTGACGCCTGATTATGCGTACACGCTCTAACTCGAATTTCCCTTTTTTGCAGGTAAAGCTAAAAGAATGGTGCCTCCTGAAAAGACACCTGCCTTCTCAGCTATTGAGCTGAGAAAGAAGCAAATCAAAGAGAAGAAGGGGACACTGGCCGCCAAGAATGCTGGGGTAAATAACCCGAATGCCCTATGCTTGTCTCAAGCTCTGCTTTTGCCGGATGAGTAGTAATTATCATCATTAGTTCCAACTCCTTTTCCGGTTGGTACCATAGGTGATGCTGAGAGTGGACGGGCTCCGAGTCCCCTTGCGTAAAAAGCAAGAGGAGGTAAGAGACGCTCAGAAGCGTGCCCTTGACCTAATTGACGTTAGTCAATTTCACACTATTAAATATGATTTGGCAACTAAAGAGAGAGAGTTGCAACAGGAGGAATTACTGAAAGAGGCTGTGCTGGCTGGGGATAAGGCCAAGAAGAAAGTTGATGAACTTGAGCTTAAGGTCAAGGACCTCCAGGCTGATCTCAGAGCTCTGGAAGGAGCTGACAAGGAAAATGCCAACCTCCGCCAGAAGAACAGCGAGCTGACTGTCCAACTTACTAATATTCAGGCGGCCCACACAAAAAAAGGAGCTGAACGACGAACTCAGCCGCCTGATTACAGAGAATGAAGCCGACTGCGAGGAGCGCATGAAGCTGGCTTGGGGCCTCATCCATCCGGACTCTTACTTTGACTATTTCAACCTCCGTTACTTGTATGCTTCTGAAGTTTATGAAGCTCGAGTACTCGGCACTCCTGCCCCTCCTCCTTTCGACGAGTGGGCTGAGAAGGGGTTAAGGTCAGAGCCGGATGGGGTGCCAATGGGAAACCAGCCGAAGCAGCTGCAAGAGCAGACGGCTGAGACTCAGGTTGGGCAAGCTCAAGGGTTGGAGCAGCCTCAACAACAAGAGCAACAACAAGATTGATATTTTCTTTTTTTTTTTTCGGCCTGCGTGCCGTGTATTTTCGATGTATCTTTCCCGGACAGGGGTCCGGCTAACATTTCAATTAGATTAATATTAATCTATTAACCGACAGTCGGTTTTGCTATCTCTATTATTTCAGCCGTTCTATATATGCCCCTGAAATGGCTACCTGTTTACCCAAACAGTAGACTGGCAGTCGTTTCATGGAAGCCGGATGGGGGGTCAGTGACTGACCTAACCTTGCCCCGTCTGGTACAATTATATATAGGATGGGATGTAAAACCGTTTAGGTGGTTACGGTGGCCCATTAGGATTTTCATTTTTCCGGATGGACCTCTTTTGGGTCCTTGCCGGATGAATGCTAGATGCAAAGGATCATTTCTAACGGCTGCAAAATTGTTTGACAAATGCCGTCGAGTTATTGGATCGCTAGAACAATGTTCCACCCAGAAGGGAGCTGTTCTCTCCAGTGATTCACCCGGATGGACCTCTTTTGGGTCCTTGCCGGATGAATCCTAGATGCAAAGGATCATTTCTAACAGCTGCAAAATCGTTTTAGACAAACGCCGTTTGAGTTATTGGATCGCTAGAACAATGTTCCACCCAGAAGGGAGCTGTTCTCTTCAGTGATTCACCCGGATGGGTGTCACCGGATGACTGCTCTTTTTGGAGCAGTGGTTTTAACAAGTGTTCTTCCGTCTGTGTTCTTGCACTAGACAGGTGCAAATACAATTGTATGAATGGAAATTATATGCTTTCACATTTCAATCCTTAGAAGTAGTACTTTTTCAAGTTATCTACATTCCAGGTACGAGGCAGCCGCATTCCGTCTGGGGTTTCCAGGCGGTATGTGCCGTTTCTAACTTCTTCAAAAATCCGGTAGGGTCCCTCCCAGTTTGGGGTTAGTTTCCCTTGTTCGTATGCCCTACCGGTTGCTTCAAGCTTCCGTAATACAAAATCTCCAACTTTGAGGGGGCGTTTAAGCACCCTTTTGTTGTAGGCCCTCGTCATTCGAAGGCGGTAGATTTCATGACGCAAGGCGGCGTTGCCCCTTCTTTCTGGAAGAGTATCCAGAGACAGGCGCATGGCTTCCCAATTTGCCTCTTCATCATACAACATGATTCGAAGTGTTGGCTCATATAATTCAATGGGAAGCACCGCCTCTGTGCCATATGCCATAAGGAATGGAGTTTCACCGGTTGACCCCTTCTCAGTAGTTCCGATGGACCAAAGAACGTGATTTAACTCTTCTGCCCAAAGCCCGCCTGCCTTCTCGATCTTTTTCTTTATGCCGCCTGAGATGAGCTTGTTAAAAGCTTCAACTTGACCGTTTGCTTGCGGACGGCCAACGGATGCAAAGTAGTGGGAAATCCCTTGGTCTTGCAACCAAGTCTTTAGGACAGGCGTTTCCAACTGGGGGCCATTGTCAAAGACCATTGACATTGGTACACCGAACCGGGTGATGACATTTCTTCAAATGAAGGAGATGACATCCTTAGTTTTGATGCCCTTTACCGCCTCGGCCTCAACCCACTTGGTGAAGTAATCAACAGCCACTAAAATGTATCTTCTACCGCCTGGGGCAGGAGTGTATGGCCCCAAAATATCCATGCCCCATTTTGCAAAGGGAATTGGGTTGTGAATAGCTGTCAAATCAATTGCCGGCTGCCTTATCAGCCGGCCGAACCTCTGGCACTTGTCGCATCTTTTCACCAGATCTAATGCATCCGCCTCTAGTGTAGGCCAATGTGAGATCCACAGAAGCCGGCGTGGAGATCTTCCAGTATTTCCTTGCCCCGTTCTGGGGTAACACACTTGAATAGCGGCTGCAAGTAACCCTTCCGGAACAGTTCACCTTTGTGCATTGCAAAGCTTAATGCTCGTCTTTTAAGAGCAGCTGCTTCGGATGAGGTTTCCGGTAGAGTGTCGTCTACCAAGTAATTCCGGATGGGGTCCATCCAAGTGGAGCTTCGATCTAGAACTCCAATGGGGTCATGTTCAATGCTTTTCTTTTCCATGACTTCCCAGAAGACTGATCTAGGCGTATCACATGTGGCGGAGGATGCAAGTTTGGATAGTGCATCCGCCTGATTATTCTCGGATCTGGGTACTTGACTTAGGTTGAATTCATCAAATGCCCCAGCCTCCTCTTTGACCGCCTGTAGATACATAATCATCACCGGATGGGTGGCCTCGTAGTCACCGTTGTACTGGCTAACGATGAGTTGGGAATCTGAGCAGGCATCAACTTTCCTTGCCCCGACTGCCTTACACATGCGTATACCGGCTAGCAGGGCTTCGTATTCAGCTTCATTATTCGAAGCTTGAAACTTGAATCGTAGAGCATACTCGTATTTGTCCCCCTCCGGAGAGTGAATAATTACACCCGCTCCGCAACCATTCAGCGTAGAGCTCCCGTCTACATAAACCCTCCAAACTTGATCAGTTTTATCCGGCTGTATTGGCCTTGTCATTTCAACGATGAAGTCGGCAAACGCCTAACCCTTCACTGCTCGCCTGGGTTCAAAAGTGATTTCTAAGCTTTGGATTTCCACAGCCCATTTAATCATTCTTCCGGATGACTCTAAAGTGGTCATAGGCCTTTTGAGCGGCTGATCAGTGTAAACGGTCACCGGATGTGCTACTCCTCCCCCAAAACCTACAAGAGGGTATGAGGCCGGAAGCATGCTACTGGGCTTATACTTGAGTTTCTCCAAGCACCGGTAGCTGATGAGGTCGGATGAGCTCCCGGTATCAATCAAGATCCGGCCAACTCTTTGATTGGCGATTTTGCACTCGATGACTATGGGGTCATCATGAGGCCGCCTGACCTCGCCCCTATCTCTCTCGGAGATGTTAACTTCCGGAAATGAATATTCAGACGACTGGCCCTCATCCACTGAGTTGACCAGTTTCCGAATGTTGTCTTTTGTGCCCCGGATGGTAGGCCCACCTCCCGCAAATCCACCGGCTATGGTCAGGATGGTTTCCTCATCCGTATCCGATTGAGTAGCCGTCTTCTTTGGGGGTGGTCCTCTTGCTTGTTTAGGAGTACCCCTTGACTTGGAAAGATAAGATTTGAGAGCCCCCTCATCAGCGAGCCGGTCGAAGAGCCGCCTGAGGCTAAAGCAACCCTCAGTGTCGTGGCCAATTTCCTCGTGAAAAAGACAATATTTGCTCTTATCCCGGGCGCTTAGAGGACTCTTCATAGGAGACGGTTTTTCAAGATTCAACCGGTCCTTTACTTCGTTGAGAATGGAGGCACAGTCCTTGTTGAACTCGTACTTTGGCACATACGGATCCGACCTCTTCCTTTTATGGAAAGGTTGTCCGGATGAGTCTGCCGCCCATACCCCCTTTCTCTTATCTTCCTTTTTGGCCGACTGGGTAGGCCGACTCTCTTTTTTATCGGATCTTTTGTAATCCGTTGGAAGTTTAACAGCACACAATTCCACTGCCTGAATGTAGGCCTCCGCCTTCATGAGCGCCTCGTGAAGAGTGGAGACCCTCTTCCTAACCAAGTCAAACTTAAAAGTTGATCCATCTTTTAAGCCTTTGAAGAAATCAGTATAGGCAACGTCATCAGACAATCCATGGATTTGGATCCTCATCAGGTTAAATCGCCTGACATATGACCGGAGCCCCTCTTTGTCTCCCTGTTGTATTGCCCCTAGATCAAGGCTTGTTTTCTTGGCAGGGATGTTCATAGAAAAGTTGGACGTAAACCAGTAGGCCAAGGTCCTGAAATTATTGATGCATCCGGCTGGGAGGTTACCAAACCAACGTTGAGCAATCCCTTTCAACGTAGCCGGGAAGCACCGGCACCATGCGGCGTCATCCAAACCTTGCAAATACATCAGGTTGGTGTATGCCATAAGGTGATCTTCCGGGTTGGTGGTACCGTCGTAGGCGCCTACCAACACGTTTTTGATTTTAGACGGCTGGGTCATCACGGTGATTTCTCTGGAGAACGCCGTTGGCTGTTCCCCAAGGTTGAGCAGCCGGAGCTGCCAGTCCATAGGCTGGACGGGCGGCTGATGCTGCCCCCCGAAAATACCTTCCTGTGCATAGGGGGATCCAAAGGGCGTATACGGTGTTCCATGCACTGCCGGTTGGATCATATGGGGGCCGGATCGAGCGGAAACCTTGCTCGTCCGGCTGTCATTGTTTGTTCTCGAGTGCCTTCCTGAGGTGGCATTGAAGCTGTCTCGAAAGGTCGATGTTGATGCCGACTCGGATCGCTGAGTCTTTTTATCTTGGATGAGCGTCCGGGCGTCAGAAAAGACTTTCTTGGTTCCATCCGGCTGAATGTGCCGGACGGGCTTTCTGACTCCATCTATAGGAGTGTGCATCTTTGAGAAATCAAAGAGCCTAGCCGGCATGTTTGACTTCGGATGCGGGGTAGATGCTCTACCCTTTACTGTTTTGGCTGTCTTTTTACCGTGACGCCTTTCTTCCGCCTGACCCTTACGGGGGCCGGCTGTATAGTCCAGAAGGCCTTTGATATCTCCTTTGAAGCACATCATCATATTCATGAGCTCATCTCTGGAGACTGGGGAGTCTCCAGCGGTAGAGGTTAACCCAAGCGGCCCCCTAGTTGGCTTGCTAGGAGCAGCCTGGTTCCCTTCCCGTTCTCTCTTATCTTTGGAACGGGTGTTCTTGGTCCTTAAAGAGCCATCCGCAGCAGTGTAGGCTTCCAAGTCATAGTTATCGGCTGTATCTTGGTCCGAATGGACCTCAACCTCCCCAGTAGGCAGATTGCCTTTACCAGGTGGTATAGGCTCAGATGTCATCTAGAAAGTACTCTCCCCACATACGGCGCCAGATGTTTGACTTCGGATGCGGGGTAGATGCTCTACCCTTTACTGTTTTGGCTGTCTTTTTACCGTGACGCCTTTCTTCCGCCTGACCCTTACGGGGGCCGGTTGTATAGTCCAGAAGGCCTTTGATCTCTCCTTTGAAGCTCATCATCATATTCATGAGCTCATCTCTGGAGACTGGGGAGTCTCCAGCGGTAGAGGTTAACCCAAGCGGCCCCCTAGTTGGCTTGCTAGGAGCCGCCTGGTTCCCTTCCCGTTCTCTCTTATCTTTGGAACGGGTGTTCTTGGTCCTTAAAGAGCCATCCGCAGCAGTGTAGGCTTCCAAGTCATAGTTATCGGCTGTATCTTGGTCCGAATGGACCTCAACCTCCCCAGTAGGCAGATTGCCTTTACCAGGTAGTATAGGCTCAGATGTCATCTAGAAAGTACTCTCCCCACAGATGGCGCCAGATGTTTGGGGGTATTTTATGTCCTTCGGGAGAGTTACAATTTCCTAGCAGACTTCCTTCTTACGCCTGTACCTGCACCTAGCAGACTTCCTTCTTACGCCTGTACCTACACAAGTAACGGAGACTCCGGATGGGGGTGGGAGTTCCGCCTCCGAAGATTAAGTTAGTATCTTTTCGAAGTGGAATAAGAACAATAAAAGCTTCTCGGTTCGAGAGCGTTTCAGTAGGTTTGGGCTTTGTTTTTTTTTTTTGTGTGGTTGCAATTAATGTGTTTTTCATAAATGAGGTCTACCCTTACTATTTATAGTAAGGGAGAACTGTACCTCAATTAGGGTATAAGGGACACGTGTCGCAAAGGGATTGGGCCTTTGCAGACCGTTGAAAGATTGACACGTGTCAAGCCTTTATTGGGCCACGTGTCTTAGGGTATTTTCACCCTAAACAAATGCATTTGACTTTCATTTGATTCAAAAAGGTTTGTTTGAATGTGTTTGACTTTATTTGATTCAATTAGCTTTGTAGAAAACATTAGACTTTCATTTGATTTAATTAGCTTAGTTTGAATTTGTTTGACTTTCATTTGATTCAATTAGCTTTGTGGAATGCATTTGACTTTCATATGATTCAAAAAGCTTTGTTTGAATGTGTTTGACTTTCATTTGAATCAATTAGCTTTGTTTGAATGTGTTTTATTTTCATTTGATTTAATTAGCTTTGTAGATTGCATTTGACTTTCATTTGATTCAATTAGCTTTGATGAATGCATTTGAATTTCATTTGATTCAAAAAGCTTTGTTTGAATGTGTTTGACTTTCATTTTAATCAATTAGCTTTGTAGAATGCATTTAACTTTCATTTGATTCAATTAGCTTTGTTGAATGCATTTGACTTTCATATGATTCAAAAAGCTTTGTTTGAATGTGTTTGACTTTTTTTGAATCAATTAGCTTTGTTTGAATGTGTTTTACTTTCATTTGATTTAATTAGCTTTGTAGAATGCATTTGACTTTCATTTGATTCAATTAGCTTTATTTGAATATGTTTGGTTTTCATTTCATTCAATGAGCCTTGTAGAATCCATTTGACTTTCATTTGATTCAATTAGCTTTGTAGAATGCATTAGACTTTCATTTGATTTAATTAGCTTTGTTTGAATGAGTTTGACTTTCATTTAATTCAAGTAGCTTTGTAGAATGCATTTAACTTTCATTTGATTCAATTAGCTTTGTTGAATGCATTTGACTTTCATATGATTCAAAAAGCTTTGTTTGAATGTGTTTGACTTTTATTTGAATCAATTAGTTTTTTAGAATGCATTAGACTTTCATTTGATTCAATTAGATTTGTTTGAATGTGTTTGACTTTCATTTGATTTAATTAGCTTTTTAAAAATGCATTTGACTTTCATTTGATTCAATTAGCTTTTTAAAAATGCATTTGACTTTCATTTGATTCAATCAGCTTTGTTGAATGCATTTGACTTTCATTTGATTCAAAAAGCTTTGTTTGAATCTGTTTGACTTTCATTTGATTCAAAACGTTTTGTTTGAATGTGTTTGACTTTCATTTGATTTAATTAGCTTTGTAGAATGCATTAGACTTTAATTTGATTTAATTAGCTTTGTTTAAATGTGTTTGACTTTCAATTGATTCAATTAGCTTTGTTTGAATGCTTTTCACTTTCAATTGATTCAATAAACTTTGTAGAATGCCTTTGACTTTTATTTAATTCAATTAGCTTTGTGGAATGCATTTGACTTTCATATGATTCAAAAAGCTTTGTTTGAATGTGTTTGACTTTTATTTGAATCAATTAGCTTTGTTTGAATGTGTTTTACTTTCATTTGATTTAATTAGCTTTGTAGAATGCATTTGACTTTCATTTGATTCAATTAGCTTTGTTGAATGCATTTGACTTTCATTTGATTCAAAAAGGTTTGTTTAAATGTGTTTGACTTTATTTGATTCAATTAGCTTTGTAGAAAGCATTAGACTTTCATTTGATTCAATTAGCTTAGTTTGAATTTGTATGACTTTCATTTGATTCAATTAGCTTTGTGGAATGCATTTGACTTTCATATGATTCAAAAAGCTTTGTTTGAATGTGTTTGACTTTCATTTGAATCAATTAGCTTTGTTTGAATGTGTTTTACTTTCATTTGATTTAATTAGCTTTGTAGATTGCATTTGACTTTCATTTGATTCAATTAGCTTTGATGAATGCATTTGAATTTCATTTGATTCAAAAAGCTTTGTTTGAATGTGTTTGACTTTCATTTTATTCAATTAGCTTTGTAGAATGCATTAGACTTTCATTTGATTCAATTAGCTTTGTTTGAATGTGTTTAACTTTCATTTGATTCAGTTAGCTTGGTTGAATGCATTTGACTTTCATTTGATTCAAAAAGCTTTGTTTAAATGTGTTTAACTTTCATTTGATTCTATAAGCTTTGTATAATGTAATAGAATTTCATTTGATTCAATTAGCTTTATTTGAATATGTTTGGTTTTCATTTCATTCAATGAGCCTTGTAGAATCCATTTGACTTTCATTTGATTCAATTAGCTTTGAAGAATGCATTAGACTTTCATTTGATTTAATTAGCTTTGTTTGAATGAGTTTGACTTTCATATAATTCAATTAGCTTTGTAGAATGCATTTAACTTTCATTTGATTCAATTAGCTTTGTTGAATGCATTTGACTTTCATATGATTCAAAAAGCTTTGTTTGAATGTGTTTGACTTTTATTTGATTCAATTAGTTTTGTAGAATGCATTAGACTTTCATTTAATTCAATTAGATTTGTTTGAATGTGTTTGACTTTCATTTGATTCAATTACCTTTTTAAAAATGCATTTGACTTTCATTTGATTCAATTAGCTTTTTAAAAATGCATTTGACTTTCATTTGATTCAATCAGCTTTGTTGAATGCATTTGACTTTCATTTGATTCAAAAAGCTTTGTTTGAATCTGTTTGACTTTCATTTGATTCAAAACGTTTTGTTTGAATGTGTTTGACTTTCATTTGATTTAATTAGCTTTGTAGAATGCATTAGACTTTAATTTGATTTAATTAGCTTTGTTTGAATGTATTTGACTTTCAGTTGATTCAATTAGCTTTGTTTGAATGCATTTCACTTTCAATTGATTTAATAAACTTTGTAGAATGCCTTTGACTTTCATTTAATTCAATTAGCTTTGTGAAATGCATTTGACTTTCATATGATTCAAAAAGCTTTGTTTCAATGTGTTTGACTTTTATTTGAATCAATTAGCTTTGTTTGAATGTGTTTTACTTTCATTTGATTTAATTAGCTTTGTAGAATGCAATTGACTTTCATTTGATTCAATTAGCTTTGATGAATGCATTTGACTTTCATTTGATTCAAAAAGGTTTGTTTGAATGTGTTTGACTTTATTTGATTCAATTAGTTTTGTAGAAAGCATTAGACTTTCATTTGATTCAATTAGCTTAGTTTGAATTTGTTTGACTTTCATTTGATTCAATTAGCTTTGTGGAATGCATTTGACTTTCATATGATTCAAAAAAGCTTTGTTTGAATGTGTTTGACTTTCATTTGAATTAATTAGCTTTGTTTGAATGTGTTTCACTTTCATTTGATTTAATTAGCTTTGTTAAATGCATTTGACTTTCATTTGATCTAATTAGCTTTGATGAATGCATTTGACTTTCATATGATTCAAAAAGCTATGTTTGAATGTGTTTGACTTGCATTTGAATCAATTAGCTTTGTTTGAATGTGTTTTACTTTCATTTGATTTAATTAGCTTTGTAGAATGCATTTGACTTTCGTTTGATTCAATTAGCTTTGATGAATGCATTTGAAATGCATTTGATTCAAAAAGCTTTGTTTGAATGTGTTTGACTTTCATTTTATTCAATTAGCTTTGTAGAATGCATTAGACTTTCATTTGATTCAATTAGCTTTGTTTGAATGTGTTTAACTTTCATTTGATTCAATTAGCATGGTTGAATGCATTTGACTTTCGTTTGATTCATAAAGCTTTGTTTTAATGTGTTTAACTTTCATTTCATTCTATAAGCTTTGTATAATGTAATAGAATTTCATTTTATTCAATTAGCTTTGTTTAAATACGTTTGACTTTCATTTCATGTAATTAGCTTTGTAGAATGCATTAGACTTTCATTTGATTCAATTAGCTTTGCAATGTGTTTGACTTTCATTTTATTAATTAGCTTTGTTGAATGCATTTGACTTTCATTTGATTCAAAATGCTTTGTTTGAATGTGTTTGACTTTTATTTGATTTTATTAGCTTTGTAGAATGTATTACAATTTCATTTGATTTAATTAGCTTTGTTTGAATACGTTTGATATTCATTTCATTTAATTAGCTTTGTAGAATCCATTTGACTTTCATTTGATAGCTTTGTTGAATGCATTTGACCTTCATTTGATTCAAAAAGCTTTGTTTGAATGAATTTGACTTTTACTTTATTCATTTTGCTTTGTAGAATGCATTTGACTTTCATTTGATTCAATTAGATTTGTGGAATGCATTTGACTTTCATATGATTCAAAAAGCTATGTTTGAATGTGTTTGACTTTCATTTGAATCAATTAGCTTTGTTTGAATGTGTTTTACTTTCATTTGATTTAATTAGCTTTGTAGAATGCATTTGACTTTCGTTTGATTCAATTAGCTTTGATGAATGCATTTGAAATGCATTTGATACAAAAAGCTTTGTTTGAATGTGTTTGACTTTCATTTTATTCAATTAGCTTTGTAGAATGCTATAGACTTTCATTTGATTCAATTAGCTTTGTTTGAATGTGTTCAACTTTTATTTAATTCAATTAGCTTGGTTGAATGCATTTGACTTTCATTTGATTCAAGAAGCTTTGTTTAAATGTGTTTAACTTTCATTTGATTCTATAAGCTTTGTATAATGTAAAAGAATTTCATGTGATTCAATTAGCCTTATTTGAATATCTTTGGTTTTCATTTCATTCAATGAGCCTTGTAGAATCCATTTGACTTTCATTTGATTCAATTAGCTTTGTAGAATGCATTAGACTTTCATTTGATTTAATTAGCTTTGTTTGAATGATTTTGACTTTCATTTGATTCAATTAGCTTTGTAGAATGCATTTAACTTTCATTTGATTCGATTAGCTTTGTTGAATGCATTTGACTTTCATATGATTCAAAAAGCTTTGTTTGAATGTGTTTGACTTTCATTTGAATGAATTAGCTTTGTTTGAATGTGTTTCACTTTCATTTGATTTAATTAGCTTTGTTAAATGCATTTGACTTTCATTTGATCTAATTAGCTTTGATGAATGCATTTGACTTTCATATGATTCAAAAAGCTATGTTTGAATGTGTTTGACTTTCATTTGAATCAATTAGCTTTGTTTGAATGTGTTTTACTTTCATTTGATTTAATTAGCTTTGTAGAATGCATTTGACTTTCGTTTGATTCAATTAGCTTTGATGAATGCATTTGAAATGCATTTGATTCAAAAAGCTTTGTTTGAATGTGTTTGACTTTCATTTTATTCAATTAGCTTTGTAGAATACATAAGACTTTCATTTGATTCAATTAGCTTTGTTTGAATGTGTTTAACTTTCATTTGATTCAATTAGCATGGTTGAATGCATTTGACTTTCGTTTGATTCAAAACGCTTTGTTTAAATGTGTTTAACTTTAATTTGATTCTATAAGCTTTGTATAATGTAATAGAATTTCATTTGATTCAATTAGCTTTGTTTAAATACGTTTGACTTTCATTTCATGTAATTAGCTTTGTAGAATGCATTAGACTTTCATTTGATTCAATTAGCTTTGCAATGTGTTTGACTTTCATTTTATTCAATTAGCTTTGTTGAATGCATTTTACTTTCATTTGATTCAAAATGCTTTGTTTGAATGTGTTTGACTTTTATTTGATTCTATTAGCTTTGTAGAATGTATTACAATTTCATTTGATTTAATTAGCTTTGTTTGAATACGTTTGATATTCATTTCATTTAATTAGCTTTGTAGAATCCATTTGACTTTCATTTGATAGCTTTGTTGAATGCATTTGACCTTCATTTGATTCAAAAAGCTTTGTTTGAATGAATTTGACTTTTATTTTATTCATTTTGCTTTGTAGAATGCATTTGACTTTCATTTGATTCAATTAGATTTGTGGAATGCATTTGACTTTCATATGATTCAAAAAGCTATGTTTGAATGTGTTTGACTTTCATTTGAATCAATTAGCTTTGTTTGAATGTGTTTTACTTTCATTTGATTTAATTAGCTTTGTAGAATACATTTGACTTTCGTTTGATTCAATTAGCTTTGATGAATGCATTTGAAATGCATTTGATACAAAAAGCTTTGTTTGAATGTGTTTGACTTTTATTTGATTCAATTAGCTTGGTTGAATGCATTTGACTTTCATTTGATTCAAAAAGCTTTGTTTAAATGTGTTTAACTTTCATTTGATTCTATAAGCTTTGTATAATGTAATAGAATTTCATGTGATTCAATTAGCCTTATTTGAATATGTTTGGTTTTCATTTCATTCAATGAGCCTTGTAGAATCCATTTGACTTTCATTTGATTCAATTAGCTTTGTAGAATGCATTAGACTTTCTTTTGATTTAATTAGCTTTGTTTGAATGAGTTTGACTTTCATTTGATTCAATTAGCTTTGTAGAATGCATTTAACTTTCATTTGATTCAATTAGCTTTGTTGAATGCATTTGACTTTCATATGATTCAAAAAGCTTTGTTTGAATGTGTTTAACTTTTATTTGATTCAATTAGTTTTGTAGAATGCATTAGACTTTCATTTGATTCAATTAGATTTGTTTGAATGTGTTTGACTTTCATTTGATTCAATTAGCTTTTTAAAAATGTATTTGACTTTCATTTGATTCAATTAGCTTTTTAAAAATGCATTTGACTTTCATTTGATTCAATCAGCTTTGTTGAATGCATTTGACTTTCATTTGATTCAAAAAGCTTTGTTTGAATCTGTTTGACTTTCATTTGATTCAAAACGTTTTGTTTGAATGTATTTGACTTTCAATTGATTCAATTAGCTTTGTTTGAATGCTTTTCACTTTCAATTGATTCAATAAACTTTGTAGAATGCTTTTGACTTTCATTTAATTCAATTAGCTTTGTGGAATGCATTTGACTTTCATATGATTCAAAAAGCTTTGTTTGAATTTGTTTGACTTTTATTTGAATCAATTAGCTTTGTTTGAATGTGTTTTACTTTCATTTGATTTAATTAGCTTTGTAGAATGCATTTGACTTTCATTTGATTCAATTAGCTTTGATGAATGCATTTGACTTTCATTTGATTCAAAAAGGTTTGTTTGAATGTGTTTGACTTTATTTGATTCAATTAGTTTTGTAGAAAGCATTAGACTTTCATTTGATTTAATTAGCTTTGTAGAATGCATTTGACTTTCATTTGATTCAATTAGCTTTGATGAATGCATTTGACTTTCATTTGATTCAAAAAGGTTTGTTTGAATGTGTTTGACTTTATTTAATTCAATTAGCTTTGTAGAAAGCATTAGACTTTCATTTGATTCAATTAGCTTAGTTTGAATTTGTTTGACTTTCATTTGATTCAATTAGCTTTGTGGAATGCATTTGACTTTCATATGATTCAAAAAGCTTTGTTTGAATGTGTTTGACTTTCATTTGAATCAATTAGCTTTGTTTGAATGTGTTTTACTTTCATTTGATTTAATTAGCTTTGTAGATTGCATTTGACTTTCATTTGATTCAATTAGCTTTGATGAATGCATTTGAATTTCATTTGATTCAAAAAGCTTTGTTTGAATGTGTTTGACTTTCATTTTAATCAATTAGCTTTGTAGAATGCATTAGACTTTCATTTGATTCAATTACCTTTGTTTGAATGTGTTTAACTTTCATTTGATTCAATTAGCTTGGTTGAATGCATTTGACTTTCATTTGATTCAAAAAGTTTTGTTTAAATGTGTTTAACTTTCATTTGATTCTATAAGCTTTGTATAATGTAATAGAATTTCATTTGATTCAATTAGCTTTATTTGAATATGTTTGGTTTTCATTTCATTCAATGAGCCTTGTAGAATCCATTTGACTTTCATTTGATTCAATTAGCTTTGTAGAATGCATTAGACTTTCATTTGATTTAATTAGCTTTGTTTGAATGAGTTTGACTTTCATTTAATTCAATTAGCTTTGTAGAATGCATTTAACTTTCATTTGATTCAATAAGCTTTGTTAAATGCATTTGACTTTCATATGATTCAAAAAGCTTTGTTTGAATGTGTTTGACTTTTATTTGATTCAATTAGTTTTGTAGAATGCATTAGACTTTCATTTAATTCAATTAGATTTGTTTGAATGTGTTTGACTTTCATTTGATTCAATTAGCTTTTTAAAAATGCATTTGACTTTCATTTGATTCAATTAGATTTTTAAAAATGCATTTGACTTTCATTTGATTCAATCAGCTTTGTTGAATGCATTTGACTTTCATTTGATTCAAAAAGCTTTGTTTGAATCTGTTTGACTTTCATTTGATTCAAAACGTTTTGTTTGAATGTGTTTGACTTTCATTTGATTTAATTAGCTTTGTAGAATGCATTAGACTTTAATTTGATTTAATTAGCTTTGTTTGAATGTATTTGACTTTCAATTGATTCAATTAGCTTTGTTTGAATGCATTTCACTTTCAATTGATTCAATAAACTTTGTAGAATGCCTTTGACTTTCATTTAATTCAATTAGCTTTGTGAAATGCATTTGACTTTCATATGATTCAAAAAGCTTTGTTTCAATGTATTTGACTTTTATTTGAATCAATTAGCTTTGTTTGAATGTGTTTTACTTTCATTTGATTTAATTAGTTTTGTATAATGCATTTGACTTTCATTTGATTCAATTAGCTTTGATGAATGCATTTGACTTTCATTTGATTCAAAAAGGTTTGTTTGAATGTGTTTGACTTTATTTGATTCAATTAGTTTTGTAGAAAGCATTAGACTTTCATTTGATTCAATTAGCTTAGTTTGAATTTGTTTGACTTTCATTTGATTCAATTAGCTTTGATGAATGCATTTGACTTTCATATGATTCAAAAAGCTAAGTTTGAATGTGTTTGACTTTATTTAATTCAATTAGCTTTGTAGAAAGCATTAGACTTTCATTTGATTCAATTAGCTTAGTTTGAATTTGTTTGACTTTCATTTGATTCAATTAGCTTTGTGGAATGCATTTGACTTTCATATGATTCAAAAAGCTTTGTTTGAATGTGTTTGACTTTCATTTGAATCAATTAGCTTTGTTTGAATGCGTTTTACTTTCATTTGATTTAATTAGCTTTGTTAAATGCATTTGACTTTCATTTAATCTAATTAGCTTTGATGAATGCATTTGACTTTCATTTGATTAAAAAAGCTTTGTTTAAATGTGTTTGACTTTCATTTTATTCAATTAGCTTTGTAGAATGCATTAGACTTTCATTTGATTCAATTAGCTTTGTTTGAATGTGTTTAACTTTCATTTGATTCAATTAGCTTGGTTGAATGCATTTGACTTTCATTTGATTCAAAAAGTTTTGTTTAAATGTGTTTAACTTTCATTTGATTCTATAAGCTTTGTATAATGTAACAGAATTTCATTTGATTCAATTAGCTTTATTTGAATATGTTTGGTTTTCATTTCATTCAATGAGCCTTGTAGAATCCATTTGACTTTCATTTGATTCAATTAGCTTTGTAGAATGCATTAGACTTTCATTTGATTTAATTAGCTTTGTTTGAATGAGTTTGACTTTCATTTAATTCAATTAGCTTTGTAGAATGCATTTAACTTTCATTTGATTCAATAAGCTTTGTTAAATGCATTTGACTTTCATATGATTCAAAAAGCTTTGTTTGAATGTGTTTGACTTTTATTTGATTCAATTAGTTTTGTAGAATGCATTAGACTTTCATTTAATTCAATTAGATTTGTTTGAATGTGTTTGACTTTCATTTGATTCAATTAGCTTTTTAAAAATGCATTTGACTTTCATTTGATTCAATTAGATTTTTAAAAATGCATTTGACTTTCATTTGATTCAATCAGCTTTGTTGAATGCATTTGACTTTCATTTGATTCAAAAAGCTTTGTTTGAATCTGTTTGACTTTCATTTGATTCAAAACGTTTTGTTTGAATGTGTTTGACTTTCATTTGATTTAATTAGCTTTGTAGAATGCATTAGACTTTAATTTGATTTAATTAGCTTTGTTTGAATGTATTTGACTTTCAATTGATTCAATTAGCTTTGTTTGAATGCATTTCACTTTCAATTGATTCAATAAACTTTGTAGAATGCCTTTGACTTTCATTTAATTCAATTAGCTTTGTGAAATGCATTTGACTTTCATATGATTCAAAAAGCTTTGTTTCAATGTATTTGACTTTTATTTGAATCAATTAGCTTTGTTTGAATGTGTTTTACTTTCATTTGATTTAATTAGTTTTGTATAATGCATTTGACTTTCATTTGATTCAATTAGCTTTGATGAATGCATTTGACTTTCATTTGATTCAAAAAGGTTTGTTTGAATGTGTTTGACTTTATTTGATTCAATTAGTTTTGTAGAAAGCATTAGACTTTCATTTGATTCAATTAGCTTAGTTTGAATTTGTTTGACTTTCATTTGATTCAATTAGCTTTGATGAATGCATTTGACTTTCATATGATTCAAAAAGCTAAGTTTGAATGTGTTTGACTTTCATTTGAATCAATTAGCTTTGTTTGAATGTGTTTTACTTTCATTTGATTTAATTAGCTTTGTAGAATGCATTTGACTTTCGTTTGATTCAATTAGCTTTGATGAATGCATTTGAAATGCATTTGATTCAAAAAGCTTTGTTTGAATGTGTTTGACTTTCATTTTAATTCAATTAGCTTTGATTGAATGTGTTTGACTTTCATTTTATTCAATTAGCTTTGTTGAATGCATTTGACTTTCATTTGATTCAAAATGCTTTGTTTGAATGTGTTTGACTTTTATTTGATTCTATTAGCTTTGTAGAATGTATTAGAATTTCATTTGATTCAATTAGCTTTGTTTGAATACGTTTGATATTCATTTCATTTAATTAGCTTTGTAGAATCCATTTGACTTTCATTTGATAGATTTGTTGAATGCATTTGACCTTCATTTGATTCAAAAAGCTTTGTAGGATGCATTTGACTTTCATTTGATTTAATTAGCTTTGTAGAATGCATTAGACTTTAATTTGATTTAATTAGCTTTGTTTGAATGTGTTTGACTTTCAATTGATTCAATTAGCTTTGGTTGAATGCTTTTCACTTTCAATTGATTCAATAAACTTTGTAGAATGCTTTTGACTTTCATTTAATTCAATTAGCTTTGTGGAATGCATTTGACTTTCATATGATTCAAAAAGCTTTGTTTGAATGTGTTTCACTTTTATTTGAATCAATTAGCTTTGTTTGAATGTGTTTTACTTTCTTTTGATTTAATTAGCTTTGTAGAATGCATTTGACTTTCATTTGATTCAATTAGCTTTGATGAATGCATTTGACTTTCATTTGATTCAAAAAGGTTTGTTTGAATGTGTTTGACTTTATTTGATTCAATTAGCTTTGTAGAAAGCATTAGACTTTCATTTGATTCAATTAGCTTAGTTTGAATTTGTTTGACTTTCATTTGATTCAATTAGCTTTGTGGAATGCATTTGACTTTCATATGATTCAAAAAGCTTTGTTTGAATGTGTTTGACTTTCATTTGAATCAATTAGCTTTGTTTGAATGTGTTTGACTTTCATTTGATTTAATTAGCTTTGTTAAACTCAATTGACTTTCATTTGATCTAATTAGCTTTGATGAATGCATTTGACTTTCATTTGATTCAAAAAGCTTTGTTTGAATGTGTTTGACTTTCATTTGATTCAATTAGCTTTGTAGAATGCATTAGACTTTCATTTAATTCAATTAGCTTTGATTGAATGTGTTTGACTTTCATTTTATTCAATTAGCTTTGTTGAATGCATTTGACTTTCATTTGATTCAAAAAGCTTTGTTTGAATGTGTTTGACTTTTATTTGATTCTATTAGCTTTGTAGAATGTATTAGAATTTCATTTGATTCAATTAGCTTTGTTTGAATACGTTTGACTTTCATTTCATTTAATTAGCTTTGTATAATCCATTTAACTTTCATTTGATAGCTTTTTTGAATGTGTTTGACTTTCATTTGATTCAATTAGCTTTTTAAAAATGCATTTGTCTTTTATTTTATTCATTTCGCTTTGTAGAATGCATTTGACTTTCATTTGATTCAATTAGATTTGTGGAATGCATTTTACTTTCATATGATTCAAAAAGCTATGTTTGAATGTGTTTGACTTTCATTTGAATCAATTAGCTTTATTTGAATGTGTTTTACTTTCATTTGATTTAATTAGCATTGTAGAATGCATTTGACTTTCGTTTGATTCAATTAGCTTTGATGAATGCATTTGAATTTCATTTGATTCAAAAAGCTTTGTTTGAATGTGTTTGACTTTCATTTTATTCAATTAGCTTTGTAGAATGCATTAGACTTTCATTTGATTCAATTAGCTTTGTTTGAATGTGTTTAACTTTCATTTGATTTAATTAGCTTGGTTGAATGCATTTGACTTTCATTTAATTCAAAAAGCTTTGTTTAAATGTGTTTAACTTTCATTTGATTCTATAAGCTTTGTATAATGTAATAGAATTTCATTTGATTCAATTAGCTTTATTTGAATAAGTTTGGTTTTCATTTCATTCAATGAGCCTTGTAGAATCAATTTGACTTTCATTTGATTCAATTAGCTTTATAGAATGCATTAGACTTTCATTTGATTTAATTAGCTTTGTTTGAATGAGTTTGACTTTCATTTGATTCAATTAGCTTTGTAGAATGCATTTGACTTTCATTTGATTCAATTAGCTTTGATGAATGCAATTGACTTTCATTTGATTCAAAAAGGTTTGTTTGAATGTGTTTGACTTTATTTAATTCAATTAGCTTTGTAGAAAGCATTAGACTTTCATTTGATTCAATTAGCTTAGTTTGATTTGTTTGACTTTCATTTGATTCAATTAGCTTTGTGGAATGCATTTGACTTTCATATGATTCAAAAAGCTTTGTTTGAATGTGTTTGACTTTCATTTGAATCAATTTGTTTTGTTTGAATGTGTTTTATTTTCATTTGATTTAATTAGCTTTGTTAAATGCATTTGACTTTCATTTAATCTAATTAGCTTTGATGAATGCATTTGACTTTCATTTGATTCAAAAAGCTTTGTTTGAATGTGTTTGACTTTCATTTGATTCAATTAGCTTTGTAGAATGCATTAGACTTTCATTTAATTCAATTAGCTTTGATTGAATGTGTTTGACTTTCATTTTATTCAATTAGCTTTGTTGAATGCATTTGACTTTCATTTGATTCAAAATGCTTTGTTTGAATGTGTTTGACTTTTATTTGATTCTATTAGCTTTGTAGAATGTATTAGAATTTCATTTGATTCAATTAGCTTTGTTTGAATACGTTTGATATTCATTTCATTTAATTAGCTTTGTAGAATCCATTTGACTTTCATTTGATAGATTTGTTGAATGCATTTGACCTTCATTTGATTCAAAAAGCTTTGTAGGATGCATTTGACTTTCATTTTATTTAATTAGCTTTGTAGAATGCATTAGACTTTAATTTGATTTAATTAGCTTTGTTTGAATGTGTTTAACTTTCAATTGATTCAATTAGCTTTGTTTGAATGCATTTCACTTTCAATTGATTCAATAAACTTTGTAGAATGCCTTTGACTTTCATTTAATTCAATTAGCTTTGTGAAATACATTTGACTCTCATATGATTCAAAAAGCTTTGTTTGAATGTGTTTGACTTTTTTTTGAATCAGTTAGCTTTGTTTGAATGTGTTTTACTTTCATTTGATTTAATTAGCTTTGTAGAATGCATTTGACTTTCATTTGATTCAATTAGCTTTGATGAATGCAATTGACTTTCATTTGATTCAAAAAGGTTTGTTTGAATGTGTTTGAATTTATTTGATTCAATTAGCTTTGTAGAAAGCATTAGACTTTCATTTGATTCAATTAGCTTAGTTTGAATTTGTTTGACTTTCATTTGATTCAATTAGCTTTGTGGAATGCATTTGACTTTCATATGATTCAAAAAGCTTTGTTTGAATGTGTTTGACTTTCATTTGAATCAATTAGCTTTGTTTGAATGCGTTTTACTTTCATTTGATTTAATTAGCTTTGTTAAATGCATTTGACTTTCATTTAATCTAATTAGCTTTGATGAATGCATTTGACTTTCATTTGATTAAAAAAGCTTTGTTTAAATGTGTTTGACTTTCATTTTATTCAATTAGCTTTGTAGAATGCATTAGACTTTCATTTGATTCAATTAGCTTTGTTTGAATGTGTTTAACTTTCATTTGATTCAATTAGCTTGGTTGAATGCATTTGACTTTCATTTGATTCAAAAAGTTTTGTTTAAATGTGTTTAACTTTCATTTGATTCTATAAGCTTTGTATAATGTAACAGAATTTCATTTGATTCAATTAGCTTTATTTGAATATGTTTGGTTTTCATTTCATTCAATGAGCCTTGTAGAATCCATTTGACTTTCATTTGATTCAATTAGCTTTGTAGAATGCATTAGACTTTCATTTGATTTAATTAGCTTTGTTTGAATGAGTTTGACTTTCATTTAATTCAATTAGCTTTGTAGAATGCATTTAACTTTCATTTGATTCAATAAGCTTTGTTAAATGCATTTGACTTTCATATGATTCAAAAAGCTTTGTTTGAATGTGTTTGACTTTTATTTGATTCAATTAGTTTTGTAGAATGCATTAGACTTTCATTTAATTCAATTAGATTTGTTTGAATGTGTTTGACTTTCATTTGATTCAATTAGCTTTTTAAAAATGCATTTGACTTTCATTTGATTCAATTAGATTTTTAAAAATGCATTTGACTTTCATTTGATTCAATCAGCTTTGTTGAATGCATTTGACTTTCATTTGATTCAAAAAGCTTTGTTTGAATCTGTTTGACTTTCATTTGATTCAAAACGTTTTGTTTGAATGTGTTTGACTTTCATTTGATTTAATTAGCTTTGTAGAATGCATTAGACTTTAATTTGATTTAATTAGCTTTGTTTGAATGTATTTGACTTTCAATTGATTCAATTAGCTTTGTTTGAATGCATTTCACTTTCAATTGATTCAATAAACTTTGTAGAATGCCTTTGACTTTCATTTTAATTCAATTAGCTTTGTGAAATGCATTTGACTTTCATATGATTCAAAAAGCTTTGTTTCAATGTATTTGACTTTTATTTGAATCAATTAGCTTTGTTTGAATGTGTTTTACTTTCATTTGATTTAATTAGTTTTGTATAATGCATTTGACTTTCATTTGATTCAATTAGCTTTGATGAATGCATTTGACTTTCATTTGATTCAAAAAGGTTTGTTTGAATGTGTTTGACTTTATTTGATTCAATTAGTTTTGTAGAAAGCATTAGACTTTCATTTGATTCAATTAGCTTAGTTTGAATTTGTTTGACTTTCATTTGATTCAATTAGCTTTGATGAATGCATTTGACTTTCATATGATTCAAAAAGCTAAGTTTGAATGTGTTTGACTTTCATTTGAATCAATTAGCTTTGTTTGAATGTGTTTTACTTTCATTTGATTTAATTAGCTTTGTAGAATGCATTTGACTTTCGTTTGATTCAATTAGCTTTGATGAATGCATTTGAAATGCATTTGATTCAAAAAGCTTTGTTTGAATGTGTTTGACTTTCATTTTAATTCAATTAGCTTTGATTGAATGTGTTTGACTTTCATTTTATTCAATTAGCTTTGTTGAATGCATTTGACTTTCATTTGATTCAAAATGCTTTGTTTGAATGTGTTTGACTTTTATTTGATTCTATTAGCTTTGTAGAATGTATTAGAATTTCATTTGATTCAATTAGCTTTGTTTGAATACGTTTGATATTCATTTCATTTAATTAGCTTTGTAGAATCCATTTGACTTTCATTTGATAGATTTGTTGAATGCATTTGACCTTCATTTGATTCAAAAAGCTTTGTAGGATGCATTTGACTTTCATTTGATTTAATTAGCTTTGTAGAATGCATTAGACTTTAATTTGATTTAATTAGCTTTGTTTGAATGTGTTTGACTTTCAATTGATTCAATTAGCTTTGGTTGAATGCTTTTCACTTTCAATTGATTCAATAAACTTTGTAGAATGCTTTTGACTTTCATTTAATTCAATTAGCTTTGTGGAATGCATTTGACTTTCATATGATTCAAAAAGCTTTGTTTGAATGTGTTTCACTTTTATTTGAATCAATTAGCTTTGTTTGAATGTGTTTTACTTTCTTTTGATTTAATTAGCTTTGTAGAATGCATTTGACTTTCATTTGATTCAATTAGCTTTGATGAATGCATTTGACTTTCATTTGATTCAAAAAGGTTTGTTTGAATGTGTTTGACTTTATTTGATTCAATTAGCTTTGTAGAAAGCATTAGACTTTCATTTGATTCAATTAGCTTAGTTTGAATTTGTTTGACTTTCATTTGATTCAATTAGCTTTGTGGAATGCATTTGACTTTCATATGATTCAAAAAGCTTTGTTTGAATGTGTTTGACTTTCATTTGAATCAATTAGCTTTGTTTGAATGTGTTTGACTTTCATTTGATTTAATTAGCTTTGTTAAACTCAATTGACTTTCATTTGATCTAATTAGCTTTGATGAATGCATTTGACTTTCATTTGATTCAAAAAGCTTTGTTTGAATGTGTTTGACTTTCATTTGATTCAATTAGCTTTGTAGAATGCATTAGACTTTCATTTAATTCAATTAGCTTTGATTGAATGTGTTTGACTTTCATTTTATTCAATTAGCTTTGTTGAATGCATTTGACTTTCATTTGATTCAAAAAGCTTTTGTTTGAATGTGTTTGACTTTTATTTGATTCTATTAGCTTTGTAGAATGTATTAGAATTTCATTTGATTCAATTAGCTTTGTTTGAATACGTTTGACTTTCATTTCATTTAATTAGCTTTGTATAATCCATTTAACTTTCATTTGATAGCTTTTTTGAATGTGTTTGACTTTCATTTGATTCAATTAGCTTTTTAAAAAATGCATTTGTCTTTTATTTTATTCATTTCGCTTTGTAGAATGCATTTTGACTTTCATTTGATTCAATTAGATTTGTGGAATGCATTTTACTTTCATATGATTCAAAAAAGCTATGTTTGAATGTGTTTGACTTTCATTTGAATCAATTAGCTTTATTTGAATGTGTTTTACTTTCATTTGATTTAATTAGCATTGTAGAATGCATTTGACTTTCGTTTGATTCAATTAGCTTTGATGAATGCATTTGAATTTCATTTGATTCAAAAAGCTTTGTTTGAATGTGTTTGACTTTCATTTTATTCAATTAGCTTTGTAGAATGCATTAGACTTTCATTTGATTCAATTAGCTTTGTTTGAATGTGTTTAACTTTCATTTGATTTAATTAGCTTGGTTGAATGCATTTGACTTTCATTTAATTCAAAAAGCTTTGTTTAAATGTGTTTAACTTTCATTTGATTCTATAAGCTTTGTATAATGTAATAGAATTTCATTTGATTCAATTAGCTTTATTTGAATAAGTTTGGTTTTCATTTTCATTCAATGAGCCTTGTAGAATCAATTTGACTTTCATTTGATTCAATTAGCTTTATAGAATGCATTAGACTTTCATTTGATTTAATTAGCTTTGTTTGAATGAGTTTGACTTTCATTTGATTCAATTAGCTTTGTAGAATGCATTTGACTTTCATTTGATTCAATTAGCTTTGATGAATGCAATTGACTTTCATTTGATTCAAAAAGGTTTGTTTGAATGTGTTTGACTTTATTTAATTCAATTAGCTTTGTAGAAAGCATTAGACTTTCATTTGATTCAATTAGCTTAGTTTGATTTGTTTGACTTTCATTTGATTCAATTAGCTTTGTGGAATGCATTTGACTTTCATATGATTCAAAAAGCTTTGTTTGAATGTGTTTGACTTTCATTTGAATCAATTTGTTTTGTTTGAATGTGTTTTATTTTCATTTGATTTAATTAGCTTTGTAAATGCATTTGACTTTCATTTAATCTAATTAGCTTTGATGAATGCATTTGACTTTCATTTGATTCAAAAAGCTTTGTTTGAATGTGTTTGACTTTCATTTGATTCAATTAGCTTTGTAGAATGCATTAGACTTTCATTTAATTCAATTAGCTTTGATTGAATGTGTTTGACTTTCATTTTATTCAATTAGCTTTGTTGAATGCATTTGACTTTCATTTGATTCAAAAATGCTTTGTTTGAATGTGTTTGACTTTTATTTGATTCTATTAGCTTTGTAGAATGTATTAGAATTTCATTTGATTCAATTAGCTTTGTTTGAATACGTTTGATTTCATTTCATTTAATTAGCTTTGTAGAATCCATTTGACTTTCATTTGATAGATTTTTGAATGCATTTGACCTTCATTTGATTCAAAAAGCTTTGTAGGATGCATTTGACTTTCATTTTTATTAATTAGCTTTGTAGAATGCATTAGACTTTAATTTGATTTAATTAGCTTTGTTTGAATGTGTTTAACTTTCAATTGATTCAATTAGCTTTGTTTGAATGCATTTCACTTTCAATTGATTCAATAAACTTTGTAGAATGTTGACTTTCATTTAATTCAATTAGCTTTGTGAAATACATTTGACTCATATGATTCAAAAAGCTTTTTTGAATGTGTTTGACTTTTTTTTGAATCATTAGCTTTGTTTGAATGTGTTTTACTTTCATTTGATTTAATTAGCTTTGTAGAATGCATTTGACTTTCATTTGATTCAATTAGCTTTGATGAATGCAATTTGACTTTCATTTGATTCAAAAAGTTTGTTTGAATGTTTTGAATTTATTTGATTCAATTAGCTTTGTAGAAAGCATTAGACTTTCATTTGATTCAATTAGCTTAGTTTGAATTTGTTTGACTTTCATTTGATTCAATTAGCTTTGTGGAATGCATTTGACTTTCATATGATTCAAAAAGCTTTGTTTGAATGTGTTTGACTTTCATTTGAATCAATTAGCTTTGTTTGAATGCGTTTTACTTTCATTTGATTTAATTAGCTTTGTTAAATGCATTTGACTTTCATTTAATCTAATTAGCTTTGATGAATGCATTTGACTTTCATTTGATTCAAAAAGCTTTGTTTGAATGTGTTTGACTTTCATTTGATTCAATTAGCTTTGTAGAATGCATTAGACTTTCATTTAATTCAATTAGCTTTGATTGAATGTGTTTGACTTTCATTTTATTCAATTAGCTTTGTTGAATGCATTTGACTTTCATTTGATTCAAAATGCTTTGTTTGAATGTGTTTGACTTTTATTTGATTCTATTAGCTTTGTAGAATGTATTAGAATTTCATTTGATTCAATTAGCTTTGTTTGAATACGTTTGATATTCATTTCATTTAATTAGCTTTGTATAATCCATTTGACTTTCATTTGATAGATTTGTTGAATGCATTTGACCTTCATTTGATTCAAAAAGCTTTGTAGAATGCATTT
>NW_018744578.1:0-42890 GCF_001683475.1 Chenopodium quinoa | reverse complement strand
ATAGAAGTGTCCATCTATTATGAACATAGTTTTCACTCATCTTTTGATCATCATGAAGGATCTATAGACTACATACAATACTGAAGACGGAAAAGTGCTGCACTTTATGCTGATTGATCATCAAAAAAATTTTCTCTTCTAAGGCGAAGTCATTTCAGCTAGCAGAAGGTGTGGCCGTTAGGCTACCAACTCAATCAAGTTTTACCTCACATCAAGAATCAAATTGGCCAAAGGGTCCCCTACTATTTGAAAGCGAAATGAAATCAGGATCTGCCAAACTACAATTGACCGATCCATATCTGGAAATTATAAAACAACTTAGCTATTCAGTCAGCTACAATTTCCCAAAACAGCTTAGAGAAAGATTGTTATGAGGTGAAAGAGGAAAGTGACATTGTTGCAATAATGTGAAAACAACAGTAACTCAGTGCGACTGTGTGGCCTAAAAGGCCCAGAGGGAGCACTTGTTAAATCTCTAACAGTGAATGCTGATGGGGCAGGAAACAGAGAAAGGTCAACCCTAGGCTGGGATGTGGCATGCCCACCTCACAAGATTCTACAACAGAAAGGCTAAATCATAGACAAAAAAGTTCGATCCTAATAAGAAACAGTAGCAATAAGCCTAGCAAATGCAGGAAAAAATCTTTTTAGGAAGCATGGAAGAAAGAAAATAGGTGACAAAAAAATTGATCAGTCAAAAATCTGAAACTGCAATGGGAACAGATAAGAAAAATGGACATTAATAAAAACCATGCAATAGCAATTTATCATAATCCATAAACTTATACTCCATTAAAGTTACATAATTAGAGCAATGCCAACGCTGGTAAATAAAATTCTTCATGAGGTAAAATTATGAGGAAAAATTCACTCTACATCTTCCATCAATGGGGTGGGTTGGTCTTCCTCATGGGGAAAGAGAGTTTTCCTCACTCGGTGAGAAAAAATTGGTTTCATTATCAAGAAAACAGAACAAATTAGATCCTGCCATGTGTCCCTATCAGCTCTATTTGTAACGTTACTATTTTTAACCGTTGTTTTTAGCCAAAACTTTTTTAAATAAAAAGAAGATATATATCAATGATCATACAATTTTGAGATCTATAAATGGAGACCATTTTATTATATTTTTACACAATTTATAAAATTACTTTTCTCTATCAAAACAAATTAAATCAATTTTCATTCCCCAACGCTTTGTTTGGATAGAAGGAAAGAGAAGGAAAAAGAAGAGAAAGGGAGGAGGACAATTTCTCTTGTTTGGGTGAAGGATTGGGGAAAGGAAGGAAAAGGAGAAGGAGGGATCCGTTTTCCCTCTCTCTTTAATAAAAATAATCCCTTCAAGATTGGAGAGATTTGAAGGGAAATTGGAGTTCACCTTTACCCTCCCTTTCTCCTCCTCCCCTTCCTCTTCTTCTTTCCCTCCCTTTTCTTCTTTCTTTGCTATCCAAACAAAGTGTAAATATTATTATTACCATATTTTAGATTAATTAAATGAGAGAAAAAGCGAAAGTGGGAGAGCATAATTTTTTTCCTCACCAAATTTTCTCGTGGGAAAAGTGATGTGGAAGAGTGAGAAAGTAAGTAAAGAGAGATTGGTGAGGAAAATTTTACTCATGGATGAGAGTGTTCTTAGACCTCTGAACACAGCTAAATGAGTATGAAAGAATGTTGATTCCATTTCAGCAAGTCAGTTTTGACTGCTTTCCTCCATACTCACTCATTATAACAAATCCCATCTTTTTATTTAACAGTGATTAGGTATAACCGCATAATGTATCTGAATAGTGATATCTATACAGAGCACTGTGTATAAACCCTAAGAAAAATCCAAGATTACCCATATTAAGTAGCAATTCCATTGAATATGGTCTTGCATTGGACCTTGTTTGGGGGTGGATGTGGGATCTTCACCTTTTGCACTACATCAGGATTATGACACAGAACATTCAACGCAAGTATAATCAGCATTGAGCGCATAAATAAGAGCATTATGCATGAGCCTAACCAAGGTCCAAATTATGGTAAAACGTGTTTTCCAAACCTATTTCTTTTTTTTTTGAAGAAGTATTTCCACAACTCTAAAATGCTCAATAAAAGAGACTTGGGTTTAGCTATGGTGAACTTTGAAGCAATATTGTCAAAACTCAACTAACCAAAAGCTAGGCCACCTAATGCTTTTGACAAAGTGCAGAAAGTGTTGATGTGAAGCCAACTGTGCAAAAATTTACTTAACCTACACAAGTTTAGCCTGACATGAAAGTAACGTATCAATACCATATTGGCGGTCAGTGGAATGGACATGCTGTTTTTATTCCTTCCATTTTTAATAAATAATATGTCAACAAATTGAGAATATGTTTGTAATGCTCTTTGTTGGTCGATTAGCAGCATAAAGCCATAAAAGATTGTGATATTAATGGCACTTCTCTCATTGGTATTAAAAGATCCACCTCCAACAGATAAGACCATTCATTTTATTAAGTATATTTTACATGGATTTCAGAAATCACAACTGAAAGGTAGACAAATATGTGAGCATGGAGGATCAGGAAAAAAACCCCTCAAGTTTCAAACTGACATACAATAACTAATTCTCATGATGTTAGCTAAATAACATGAAAAAAATATATTACGGAGTAGGATAGAATGGTAGCTATCAAAATTATCATAATCTAAGCAGACTATAGATCAGAGACTTACTTCAATTTCGTTCATTAACTTCATGGCTTCAATAATACATACAACCTGTCCTTTCTGCACTTTGTCTCCAACCTATTATAGTAATATTGGGAAAAAAAATTAACTCAAATTTAGTTACAATCTACAATGAGTCAATGATGGTTGAAATAATGAACTTGAACATGCAAGATAAATAAACAAATTTCAAGGCCATTACGGAAAAGCAAGTAAAAATACTAACCTTTACAAATGGTGGGGAATTAGGTGCAGGACTTCGATAAAATGTCCCAGACATAGGGCTCTTTAGGGGAGGAACTGATGACTTGGCTGGCTTGGCAGCTGGTGGAGCAGGTGCTGGGGACGTTGTGGGTGCAGGGGTGGCTACTGCCAAAGAAGCAGGTGGGCTAGCTTGTGGTGGTGCAGTAGGTGTAGAAGGTGCCTGCATCATATACATAGGAGGGGGTGATGGTTGTGAAATGGCTTCCGTTTTACGAATCAATAGTTCACAGTCATGTTGCTTCATCTGCAACTCCACAATGTCTCTTGAGTCTACAAGCCTGCAAAATAATAAAAAAGATTTGTCACATATTTAAGCTTGATTAAATTACATACAAAGAGAAAGAGTAACTAAGTCCAGTACTTGATAAGACCAGCAACTTGGGTGATAAATTCAGATATAGATTCCTCTGTAGGCACTGGTGTTGAAATAGACTCACTTGATGGCTTGCCATTCTTTGTCTCCTTTGCAGAAGCTTCAGATTTACTTGAAGCTTCACCTCTGCTAGCCTTTGGAGACAACAAAGTGGGAAATGAATATCAATGGAGAATTTCTTGGAATAAGGATATCCTTGAAAACAAAGTTACAAGAAGCTTACATTGTTCAATTGGGCCTTAGCTGCAACAGAATGTGTGATAACAGATTGGGAACTCTGCAATAAAACAAGAAAGAAGAAATTCTTAATGATGCAGAATTGCAGATGCCCCAACAACACCTACCATTCTCTAATTTCCCTCTCTTCTACAATTTCTTTAATACTTCACTGTTTGCTTTTAATTGCAGTTTGCTTTTGATTGCAGTTTTACCCTATTCATACGCCCTACTTTGACCATAACTTTTACTTTTTAAATCAATGTATTTTTGTACAAGATTGTTTGATTCGTCCCCATGTATACTTCCAAAAAATAAACTTCTTATAATTTTACTAATACATGGTTAAAGATATTAATGGTCAAAATAGTGTGTTGGCTAGTGTGAAAATTAAAATGTTGCAGTTAATGAGTTAGTATAACTTAGTATAACTTTGATTCAGGAGTGCTTCACATTTTTACCATTTAAAAGTACAATTATTTTACACATCACACATAATGAGTCACAACAAAACATCCAAAATGCAATAATATGCCCGACCAAAAAAAAAAAAAATGCAATAATATGATGTGTTGTGCTCTGGGAGTGTCTGGGACTATGGGTGGGAGGATACTTTTCTTACAGAGCTATACTAGCTATATTCAACAAAACTTTGCATAGCTTTGGTTAATTCTATAGGGTCTTAAATGCTAATCTTATATCAATTCAATCTTTTAAAAAATTCAACTGTTATGTCAAAGACTGAAAATGTTGGCTATGAAACAATTTAATCAAATAAAACAAAAAATCAGTTTCATAACTTGAAACAACTTTTTGTGTTACACTCAATTGAGGAAAAGAAACATTGTTTAGGATCAAAGCAAGAAATAAAGAGACAAAAGGAGAATAAAGGGAAACATAAAAAAGCAAAAGGATACTTTCTTATATGAGAACTAGTAATAGATTATATATGGCCTTCATATGCCATAATTTCTAGCTTTTTTTTTGCAAATGAATGTTCTTGCATGCTTTTTTGTGGGGGTAAATATTAAATTTTGACCTAACTATATTGCAACGTTATAGTTCCTTGCAAACAAATGCAATAGGAAATATTTTTTTCTCATATTCGTGCCGGACAAAAGATTTAACTCACACAATGAATCCTTTACTCCTATAACTACTACTCCTTCCACCCCTAAAAGCATGCACCATATTCCATTTTGGGTGTCCTTAAATGAATTCTCCATTCCATTCATGATCGTGTGGTCTCATTGCATTACTCTCTCGTCAACATGTAGTCCCACACTCCCACTAGTTTACATTTTCATCAACTCCACTCATCAACATATACTTTTAGGGATCCCTAAGGGATAGAGGAAATAATCAAGATCCCACATAACTCTATAGTTTATCCTCAAGAAGATAGTTTAGTTGGAGGGAACATAGCCTACGAGGCACAAACACGCACTAAAGGGGTTAAAACTTGGCCATTTTTGCACTCCTCGGCCAATTGATTGAGACACATTAACTTTTCAACAAATAATCTTTCTCTTTCTCTATGAATGTATCAAGCACATTTTCCAATACTTGTATTTATAACAGCACTATGCACTACTATTTCTTAAAAGCTTAAACTGCTCAAAAGTTCTTTTATCTATCAGCTACACAGAAGTACCTTCAACTTAGCAAGACCACCAAACCATCACAACCTATATTTCTCTGGTGTTGCCTATTGCACTATAAGTGCTGAGAGAAACTAGCTCAATGAGACAAATCAAGAATTTAACCCAAATCCAAAGTCTAAACCTTTCATCATCATCCAATTCTCAGTTAAGTATATGTTAATTGTGAATACTTCATTTAAGCCCTATAACAAGCAAACATCCATGGAAATATTTTCTCTCAAGTTAATGGCCAAACACATGAAACCTGGCAAGAGTTTCCACAAAAAATTGCCGGACAAAAGTTTAACTCAAAAACCGAATCATTCACTCTTACAGCCTAGCAATTGCTCCATCCCTAAAAGCATGCACCATTTTCCTTTTTTGGATGTACCTATATAAATGCTCCATTCCAATCAAGATCCCACATTACTCTATAATTTATCCTCTAGAGGGTAGTTTAGGTGGATATAACATGGGCCTAACTCATGAGGCACAAACACGCAGTAAAACGAAACCCCTCAACCATGATAGCACTCCTCAACGAGATGATTGAATACATTAACCTTTCAACACATAATCTTCCTCTTTCTCCACGGAAGGAAGTATCGAGCTCATTTCCACTAGTCGTATTCATGACAACAGTAAGCATTAAAATTTCTTAAAACCTAATATTGCTCAAAAGATCTTTAATCTATAAACTTGCTCTCTTGCTCAACTATACCCAGTCATAATAATGGTGAACGCACTTACAGTGTATAGCAGCAGCAAAGATCACTACACAAAAATGCTCTTATCTATATTAGACCACCATCCCATCACAACTGAAAACCTATGGTCATGAAATGATGTCTATTGCACTATTCATGTAATGAGAAATTAGCTCAAAAGAGACGAATCATATGTTAAGATCATTTCAAACAACCCCACAAACTGAAATTACCCGATATCATCCATGCAAAGTCTAAACCCTTTCATCATCATCATCCAATTCTTAGTTGTTCAAGTGTTAATAATACTCAAGCTCCAAAACAAACAAACATCCATGGAGCTTCATTATCTAATTTTTCGAAAATTGGATGTTTTCGATGCTTGATTGAAGCAGGAAAGTTCAAAACAACAAAAAGTACAACTGTACAAGCATAATAAACTAATAAAGTACCATCATGAATTACCATACAGCTTACAGTACATCTCTTAACTCAAACAAATCATTTTTTTACCAATTCGTTTGAGCTAATTTGTCCACTAAAAAGGCATGACTTCACTAATCCTAATTCCAAACCCTTTCCAAATCACAAAAAAAAAAAAAAAAAAAAAAAAAAAAAAAAAAAATATCATGAAAATAACTCCAATAGTAGTAGCATTAAACATTCAAAACATTAATCCATTTATAAACACAAATCCAATTAATCTCCAAGATTTAACAAATTCAGAGTTCATAGAAATTAACGAAAATGTATTAAATAAAACCATAAAAAGCATTAATTAAAACACTGCTGAAAAACATAATACTCAATACGAAACATTTCATAACACACAAATTAAATCCAAAATACATCATTAATCGATCTAGCACATACAAATCAAATCAATCAAACAGATCCAGTAAAATAAACAGAAATTAAAAAAATAAAATGAAAAATGAAAACCTTGGAAAAAAGACGAAGCTCGGGTTTAGAGGAGAGAGAAAAAGCAGCATTGGAAGGAGAGAGAAGTTGACGACGGCGGGCGAGGAGAGAGAGTGAAGAAGGGGTGGTGGTGTTAATGGCGGATTTATCGGCGACAACAGCGACGGCTGCTGTAGGAATGCACGACGACATTGTAATAGTGTTAGTGTTGGTATTGGTGAGTTAGTTGGACTACTTTGTGTTGCAGTGATGAAACCCGATAAATTTGTGGGAAAGGTGGGAAGAAGTAGAGATTGGAATTTTGGTTTGGGGAGCAGGAAGAAACTCTGAGTTTAAGATTATTTATTTATTTTTTTTTTTTTTTTTTTTGAGTCTCAACTGAATTTTGTGGGGTCTCATTTATTATATTTTCACATTTTTTTAAAGTTTGAAGGAAAGGATTTGATATGGAGGCCCATGGGCTTAAGTTTGTTTTGATCCATTGTTTGTTTCAATAGCCTGTTAAGTTGAGGGGCTACAAGCTTTCCATGAAAAAAAATACTCTAACTTGAAATTTTTTTACTCCCTCTATCTCATAATACATGACACAGTCAACATTGTACCCATGTCAATGCACTAGTTTGACTTTATTTTTATATAATTAAATATTAATAAAAATTATTTTAAAAATATTATGAAACTTTATATTAATACATATCTAACAACCTCTCATAGGTTTAGCCAGCACAGGTCCACAAGTCAACGCTTGAGAGTAGAAGAGAGAGGTAAGGGAATTCCCCTACTTCCAAGCATTTTTTAGTTATTGGGGCTCGAACTTGTGACCTCATAGTCACAAAGTGAGTTCCCCACCAACTCCGATACCTAACTTGAAATGATATGATTGATTTGATTAATTTGAAAGTTACAAAATACGACGTACTCTGTATTATTTAAAGGCCCTCTATCTAGAAAAAGACCGATAGAATCGAGAAGCACCTCATCTTAGAGATAGACTAATATATTGAGATGAACGAGTATTATTTTAGTTTCATAATTATATTGTTGCATGATAAGGTTCAAAATATGTTTTCTAGTGGAGAAAACTCTAAAACATTTAGGCCTTATTTAGTTCACCTTATTTTTACTTATTTTAGAAAAAATAAGTTCAGATCAGATCAGATCAGAAAAATAAGTTCAGATCAGAACATCGTTTTATGTGCGGTTTTTTATCGCTAAAAATTCTTAATTTCGTAATGAAAAGAATTGTGAAAATTACATATTAATAAACTACGCATTATTACGAATCTAACAAGACCCCACTTGATACATTTTTTCCTTATAGATTATCGTACACTTAAGGTCAAAGTTTGGTCAAATCAGACAATCAGATCAGATCAGACCAGACCAGATCAGATCAAATTAGTAAAAATAAGGTGAACCAAACAAGGCCTTAGTGTCTCCCTACTCACTCCTTAAAGATATTACATCGTATATATTTATTCTCGTTAGGGCATAGTCTCCACTATGGAATTGATTCACCCCCTAATTTTACATTGATATATATGTGGAGACTGGAGACTATGCCCTAACGAGAATAAACATATACAATATACCTTTTATTTGGAGCAAACCCTAGTTAATCTTTATGATTGACGAGATTCGTCAATCTAATGACATTGCTATAATATTGAAGAACGGTACTCGGATGGATGAATAGTACTCCACCGACACCACCATTGAAGCTTTCTTCATTGAAGTTGTCTTCTTCTTCGTTCCTCGATCTTCACCGACCTTCCATCAACACCACCATTTCCATCATCTTCCTTGTGTTCACCTTCTACCGACACCATCTTCATCATCTCCACCTTATACCAGCAACACATCGATTTTCCAATCCGACGGCGAAATTCAACGAAAACCCTAGAAGGGTAAAATTAAGGGGCATACTCAACCCCAAAGGGTAGGGGTGACCACGTATATCCTCCATTATTAAAGTATGTTTGATCTTGATTTTTGAAAATGGAGTTGAGAATAGTGGGAATGGCGGATATCGGGGAAGCAATAATTAGAAGGGGGAAGGTTTAAAGGAGGAGGAAGAAGAAGGAGCAAGCTTTAATGTAGGATGAAGGAAGCTTTAATGGAGGATGGAAGGATGAAGGAAGGAGAAAAGAGGAAGGAAGAAGTAAGACCCTGTTCTTTTTGAGCTTTTGGGTGAGCAGATAAAGCGGATGCCAGCAAAGTAGAGCAGAGCATATTGAGTCAGCAGAGTAGAGCAGAACAGGGCTTAGCAGAGCAGATTTCAGCAAAGCAAAACAAAATAGAGCAGCTCAAAAGAACAGGGCCTAAACAATTGTTATTTAGTTTACAAATCATCCGAAACAACACCCTAAATAATTCATAAAATTTCGATTTTACCCTCTTTATTAAGATATTTTGTCAATCATAAAGATTAACTTGTATTTTCTTTTTTATTTGTCAAAAACAAATATAACTCTATTTGCTTAATATTATTTCAACATTTAATTGACGTTTATTGTTATATATAACTATACATGATGTGTGCATTGAGATTGTGACAAGTTTGTGAATCACATTCTATGCTTTACGGAGTATTGATCTTTCAAACCAAAGAAGTACTCATTATCAATATTGAGTATAACCAATATTAAACTATGTACCGAGCTAATAATTATAACACTTAAAAAATGGTGGGAATATATTGATGATCAATGAACACTCTACAATCAAGGGAGATTTTATAAACAAATATGACCAATAATCACATTAGGTTAGAAAAATACCTTTCACCAAGTTTTGTTTGTGTTGCTTCATAAGATCTATGATACCTCTCTTTCCTAGCTTGTGTCTTCCTTCTCTAGCTTCCATCCGTTAGATTCGTACAACCTTATGCCACCCTTTAATTTGGCCGTCATGCATGAATGCATTACAAGAATAGTGATTTTTTTTAAATATTAGGACAATTGTTATCGTAATTGTAGCTCTGTATAAATTGATCGATAGAATAGAAGAGGCCAAGTGACAACTTATGTATATGATAATTTGTATTAAAATCCTCTTTACCAAGTAAATTGTCAAGCCAAGCTAAGGTTTGAAACAATGTACTCCTACTTTACGTATTTTGCACGTGTGCCAATGACTTTCCACTTCCTGCAAGTTTTGCCTTCACTCACTTCGATCAACAGTAAAACCCTTGATCACCAAGCTTAGTTAAAATAAAAAAAGTTTGATTTGGCCCATTAACGTATGTATGTAATGCATGTCGTCCAAATTTTACTCTCCTCCTTTTTAGATGCCAACTTTTTCATGAGTTGCTTCTACAAGAATCTCTACTGCTTTATTCTCAAGAAATATTCAAAGAACCATACTTTATAAAGTTTTATAGTTTCTATTTTTCAACCCTATTTCCAAATAATTTATTATCTATTTGTATATTTCAATTCGTAGATTTGCCAACGATCATTTCCATTATGTGTTACACTTAATGATGATAATGTTTTACAAAAAAAATAATTAATTAAGTACATTATTGATTAAATTTGATGGAGCTAGATATATTCAGGGGAGAATTGCAACATGATTATTTCAAATCAATAATAGTCTATAGGGTAATTATCAATCCATCAATTTAATTATCCATATAAATTTTGCTAGCACCTAGTACTATAGTAGTATCATCTATAATATATGTAGGGTTTTATTTGAAGTTATAGTCCGTTTAATATTGATGATGAATAAATAAAAAAAGTGTCCTCTCATTATCATGGACAAGCTAATATAACAACTCATATATTAAAAATGATTTGAAATGAAGTTTATATTCTCAACAACATCCATCAATATATTTTTTTCTCTGAATAACAATTACAAAGGTTGGTTTGCATTGGAGGAATAAAAGTCGGTCAATAGTAAACTTTACATAGATTAATGAATTGGGAAATTTAAAATTGGACAATTTATATTAAAAGTGGCTTGTTATCTTTAATTTACCAAGTATTTTTTCAATAATGCCATAGACGAATAGTTACATTAGACACAAAGTACTAACAGATCATCAGATGTTCCTTAGGACAAGATATCATTCACCGAGATTTGAATCCCCACTTAATGATCTTTTTCTTGCATATTTTCTTGTATTAAGTTCTACATTATTCCCTTTGTAAGCATTGTAACATCACAAATTTTCAAAACACATATCTCTCAGTATTTTTTTTAATGAATTCTAAAGTATTTAGAAACATTAGCCATTTTGTCACCAATTCAATAATTGTTGTTTTGGATATTACACACACAAATTTAAGAGCCGTTTCTGTCGCCTTAAAGGACTATAGAAGAAGATCTTGAAGGAGACCAAATACCGACGTTAATCTTCCTTTTTGTCTTCAATTGAGTTGCAAAATTTGACCCTTTAATTCGTTTGGAAATAAAAGAATGGAGTAGACAATATAGAATAGAAGACGAAATTCTCTTTTTTGTGTCTCTATATTATTACAAGTACACATCAGATCATCATTAAAGTAATAAAAGGGAATTTTCATATTTTATGTCACTTTATTTAATTTGATTTAACATTTCACTATATTTGATGGAACAGTATGTTAAACACATGGTATGTGACATATAGTGTAGTTTGTATTTCAATTCAATCTTTGTGAATTGTGATAATTGGTCCTTTTTGCTTCTTTACGTACAAAATGTGCACACTTGATTGTTTTTCATTTATTGGTAAAATCCAGTATTTGGAGTTGGAGTGATCTGAAAGATTAGTTTATTTTCCAGCTGTTTTACAAAGAAGAATGTAAAATTGCTTGTGATGGTGACGAGTTTATCTAAGTTTTGTGATTTGTGAAGGATAATCTCATATAAAAGCCGTGGAATATAATTATTATGGGGTGAAACTCATGAACATCATGATTTGAGATTGAAACATTAGTACATTATTTGTTATTTGTGGCTCTCTCAGTAACAAATTATGTAAAAATAAGTAATTGGTTTTAAGCTAAAGTTTCTAAAAATTAAGATTCTATTGATAATTTTAATAAAGAAAATATCATTAGATGGTCTTAATTTCAAGACTGGATTTTCATTAAATAGTGTAGATATCATTTTCAAGTTTTTCAACGAGATAAGGAATGAAAGGTTAGCAACTTTTTGGTGCAGCAGGCTACATCGTATGACAAGGGTTTCCTGAGTTATTTTGTTAGGTATTACATGAGTTATTCAGTCAGAGGTTACTCGAGTTACTCGGTCAGGGGTTACTTGAGGGGTTTGGACAAGGATTACTCGAGGGGTTAACTCGGTCAAGGGTCACTTGAGGGGTTACTCGGTCAGGGGTTACTCGAGTTACTCGGTCAAGGGTTACTTGAAGGGTTACTTGAGTTACTCGGTCAAGGGTTACTTGAGTTACTCGGTTATGAGTTACTCGAGGGGTTTGTTCATGGATTACTCGAGGGGTTACTCGGTTAGGAGTAACTTAAGTAACCCCTGACCGAGTAACTTGAGTAACCCCGGCAAATCGAGTAACCCCTGACTGAGCAACTTGAGTAACCCCGGCAAATCGAGTAACCCCTGACCGAGCAACTTGAGTAACCCCGACAAATCGAGTAACCCCTGATCGAGTAACTCGAGTAACCTCTATTCGAGAAATTCGAGTAACCTCGGCAACTCGAGTAACCCCCAACCGAGTAACTCGAGTAACCCTGCCGCACGATACAGCAGGCCGCATACAAAAAATTGAGTTTGAAACTTTCAGGAAAAAAAATAAAATAAAATAAAAAGTTTGAAACTCAAGTTTTAGAATTTAGTCAATCAAAAAACATCAATCAAGCTATGGAATATCTCCTAAAATAACCCCATTTCCAACACCATTGATTGCATTATTGTAATTGAGATCAAAGAGTTATACAATTTTTTTTATATTTTTATATTTTTATTTTGTTGTAGTTGTTGTTTAGAGTCACAAGGATGGTTCCTTAAAAAAAAAAATTTGTCACAAGAATAGAGTGATTAAAATCAATCTCAGGATCTCCAGGAACCAAGAAGAAAGCTCTAACCACCTGAGCTCTTACAAACTCTCAAGCTTTACAGTTATTAACTAAAGTAATACTACTACAAAATGGAAACTCAAAAACAAAATACTACAGAGTACTCATGAAATTTAAGGATCACTCTTGATTTTTGATTTCATCGAATAGTATGTAAATAATAGGTGTGCCTTTCTCAACCGAATTTCATTTGATAAAGTATGTTATCCCTGAATTTAGCATATCTAATCATTTTGAAATTATGATCATGAATTTAACTTAGTATATGAACTTGTAGTTGTGAAATGAATTATGGTATTTCTAATTGTCTCTTAACTAATTAATCTAATAATACTAACCTTATATTGTTTCCAAAAAAAATAAAAAAAATAAAAAAAATTACTAACTTATATAGTATTCCTTAGTCCTAAGTCATATTTATATGGACCTGTTTTATCGAAATAAGTGAAGACATTGATAAGAACATATAACATGATTTAAGATTTTCAAATTAATTGGAAATAAGTACTCCCTCCGTCTTAATGATAATTCCTTATGGGCAATTTTCACGGAAATTAATAAACATAAATAAGAAGTAGTAAAAGTACATTAGAAAGGTAAATTTATGTTGAGTATGCAAAAAAGTAGAGAGAGAAAGTAATAAAAATACATGGAAGAACAAAATTTACATGAGAAAGTTGAATTTGCACAAATATTGTTGCAAATTGGAGGGAATTTTGGTATAACATTAATATTAATGGTACTTGAAAAATGCAAATGGGACTATGATTTTGGGACTTAAAATTGGCCATAAAAGACTATCAATAAGGGACGGAGAGAGTAAATAACTTTGCCTAATTAATTCAACCTCACTACCATGACTAATAAAGAATCTAAAAAATGAAAACATTAAGTCAAATTAAGCATTAATTATACTAATTTATCAATGCTTATATGCAACCAGTGGTTGCATATAACATTATCCTTTTACGAAGTATATGTACTTTTCAAAAAAAAAAAATATATGTTAAGAAAAAGGGAAAGAATTAGGACCCCCCTCCTCACGAGGGGCGATCCTAAAGCATCTGGGGTGAGAATGGGGTACAAAGTTGAGGAGGTACAAAAAGAAATATCCAATTTGTCGGTGACAAGATGTCCAATATTTGCAATCCAATCTGCTGCTCTATTTGCTTCTCTGTAGACATGCCGAATTTTCCAATGGGGGATTATGTGAAGTAGGATCTTGATATCTGCTATAATGTGATCAATCTGCCACAGGGTCGACTAAATACCGTTCACTGCGTTGACAACTAGGAGGTTGTCCCCTTCAATTTGAAGATTTTGTATTCCTTGTTGGAGGGCGAGGATGATTCCCTTGTGGAGACCAAAAGCTTCAGCTACAATGGCATTGGTGGTTCCAAGGTTGAAAGCTTTGTGTTGTAATGGGTGTGCCGTCACTGTCTCTAATGATGACTCCTGCTGCTGCTGAATTGTTTTTGACCGAACCGTCAAAGTTGAGTTTGAAGGAGGTGAGAGGAGGAGCCTCCATGAAACTAATTGTGGGTTGTGGAATGGGTTTGGGATCTTTGCATTGGAGACCCCCAAGCTTAAAGAGGTATCTATGAAAATGCAATAATTCCACTCTTTGAACGCAAATTGCGCTCGGTGGAAGGTTCTAGGGATGTCAAAAGTCTCATTCTTGAAAATAATAGAGTTTCGTTCTTTCCAGATACTCCATAAAAGGATGATAAACTTTCGGAGGGAGGTGTTTTTCCGAAGCGTAGATAATGTTGTTATTAAGTCTATGGGTGGAAGTGCACCAGGCAACCAGCTTTGGGTTAAAACGTGGTTCCAAATTTCTTTGGCCCTATCACCAGTAAGAAATAAGTGATCATGAGATTCCGGATAAGTGCAACAAAAGGAGCAATGATTGAAAGGAATAATCTTTTTTTTATAAAGGGTGTCTCTAACTCCAACACTATTATGCATTATTTGCCATAAGAAAATTTGGAGTTTAGGCGGGATGTCTAGTTTCCATATCCAACGATGTGGCCATTTTACAGCATTTGGCTCTAAATTATGTGCTATCCATGTAGCCGACTTTACTGAAAAATTCCCCAAACGCGTAGTGCCCCATACTGGTGTGTTAGCCATTTGAGAGCTAGGTAAGGGGATGCCTATAATTAGTTGTACAATATAGTTTGATAATAAAGAATAAAGTTTATATTTATTCCGATGTCGATCGGGGAGAATAAAGTATATGTTATACTTGTATATTGCATAATAAAAGTTTTTTATCATACTCGTATAGAGTATAATACAAAGATCGCATAAAATTACGAGTAATACTTGGGAAAACGAGAGTGTAGGTTATCACTTATATACGTCA
The DNA here is from genome assembly GCF_001683475.1 of Chenopodium quinoa. NCBI lineage: Eukaryota > Viridiplantae > Streptophyta > Magnoliopsida > Caryophyllales > Amaranthaceae > Chenopodium > Chenopodium quinoa. The sequence continues at coordinate 27,660 of NW_018744578.1, read as the reverse complement.
ATGTACAAGAAACTAATAAAGCACAACATCAGCCAACCTAATCAATCACACAAAAATATGCACGACAAACATGAAAAAGCACTATTCTTGACAATTAAGTGAAACAATGAGGAAGTTGGTGGTCAAAAAATACACAAAATTCCGTCGTTTTAGTATAAACCCCATAATTTATCTGCCGGCACCGACTAAAGAAACCCTTCGTCATCACCTTAGCCGAAGCCCTCATTTTTGGGTTACATCGAGTGGTCCAAATTACTCTAATTAACTATTAAACGACCCTACTTCACTACACCTCTTTTTATTAATTATTTAATTAATTAGCTAATTAATTAATAATTTTTACTTTAATTCAAAAATATTTTACAAGAAAAAAAATTATAAAGATAAAGAAAAAAATAATGAAAAGGAGAATGAATTGAATCCATTTGGTGAATATGGGTTTAAAAAAAGTTAGCTAAAAATCAAAGCTAAATTATTGAGCTACCTTAATTATTGGATTAAAGTTTCTTGTTGGTAGGATTACTTATCGTATTACTGATAATAGTCTACTGCTTAATTAATTTTACACCTGTTAAAATTTTATTATAGAATAATTCACCTGATTAATAAGTTTGTAATATTAAAGTTAGTAATCAAACTACATGAAAATGGGTTGAATTAATTAATTAATTATGTTCTTTGAGATTAGGTAAGTTTTGTGTTTCTTTCACTATTTGTAGTTATGTTTTGACTATGATTGACGGGGTCTAAAACATGATAGTACAATAAATCAATAATTACTAACAAGGGATAGGTCATTAGGTCATAACTCACAATACAAGATGAAGGATCCTTTGAGAGTTTTGACTAGTAATGTTCAAAGAGGTATGTTTGTGTTTGTCTCACCATAAATTTTGCTTGATTAATGTTAGGACACTATAAATCCGAGACTACTTACACCTTACAAACATGCGTGCAAAGTGTGATCTATATTTCATTGTTTCAACATGAATCACACGTAAATTGTTTTTTAATAGATTTTAACTGATTAACGTCATTATACACAATTTATATTATTTTACCTCAAGCGTGAAATCATATTAGGTTGTTGATGATGCCACAAAAATTACGTGTTTGGCTCTATGGAATTAAGCTATGAACAATTAGAGTGTATTATAAACCCCATTAAACAAAGGAAAGAGTGGATAAGTATACTAAAAGTAAACAAAGGAACACTTGGGGTAGTTTAGTACATATAATAACAACAATTTCTTAACAATTGTTTAAGCATTGCTAATCTTTCAACAAACCCAAAAAAAATGATTATATTTTTGTTTCTTTTTATTAAAATTAGTGGACATTTTTTTTATAAGAATCTTCCTCTTCCTCCCCTGAAATTAGGTAATAAAGTGGGTTCCTTGATTGCCACTCCAAATTGAAGTGAAGAATTCCTTAAGGCTATACATATAAGCCCCCCTTTTCCACTATCCTATAGGATAATCTTCAATAACAATGCCCTTCTACTTGAAGTCATCTCTTTAATCATATTTTTCTCTCCTACCTTCCTATTTCATTAAATAACTGTTTCATTCACATTTTTTCTTACAGCAGTCCTTCAGAAAAATGGCCACTTACATGGTTGAGTCGTCTGACAGTGGCTGCGGCTTCATAGGCGGCTTATTTCAACGTCGTAGTCTTTGCTCTAGGAGGTCCTCGGTCCGCTCTTTGCCTTCGAATACAAGCAGTAAGAATGTAACTCAGAAGAAAGATCAGGGTAAGCCTATTGAGGTTTCTGCTGCTGTTAAATGCAGACCTGAAAAAGTTGTGACAGAGAAATCAATTACTCCAACTGTAAAGTCTAATGTGGCAAGTCCGAGGGGTTCGATTTCACATAATCATAATCAAAGTAGAAGACTCTCTGATGCTGCTAGAACTTCCACAACATCTTCTTCTTCCTCTTCAGCTAACAGAATTCAGGAACGACAGTCGTCAGGTGATCAAAGCGAGGCTGGAACTCCACGAGCTCCTTCAGGGAACATACTGCAGTTGGCTCAAATCAATAGCCTGAAACAGAAGTGTGTTACTCCTAACAGTAACACAATTGTCAACAAGACTTTGGAAATTAATAATGTTACTATGGGAAATATACTAAGGAGAAACAGTACTGATGAACCGCGGTTTCAGAGTTCACTGAGTAAATTGGATCCTGAGGAGTTAAAATCCTTGGGAAATGATAAGTATAAGCAGGGTAAATACGAGGAAGCTTTGGTGTTATATGATCAGGCTATAACTATAGATTCTAGTGTAGCGGCCTATCGAAGTAACAAAAGTGCTGTCTTAACAGCCCTTGGTAGGCCCCTAGAGGCAGTTTTCGAGTGCAGGGAAGCTGTCAGAATCGATCCTTCTTATCAACGAGCTCATCATCGTCTTGCAGGACTTTACATAAGGTACTAATTATTTTATTGCATAGTTTAGCAAGAAATGAAAAAATGTCATCTCATAACTTAAAGAAGGCACACGGTAATTCCCCTGTTTATTTTATAGGTCCCTCCTATACAGCAAAGTCACTTGTGTCTTATCATACACGCGTTTTACATAAGAATTACTCTTTTCACTGGTTTGTTTCTCTGTCTATGTTGATAATGACTTGTGTTGTTATGTAAGACTTGGGTATGCAGAGGAAGCGGTCCAACATTTTAGTCTTTCAGGAAGCATAGCGAGTATTGCTGATATAACTCAAGCCAAAGCTCTTGGAAAATGCATCAGTAGGTGTAATGAAGCCAAGGAGCTTAAGGACTGGGGAACTTTGCTAAGGCAGACCCATGATGCATTAGCTATCGGTGCCAATTCTTCGTTACAGGTGCCTAAGTCAATCAATTGCATATCCTAATTGTTAATTCTATAAAGAAATTCTAGACTTAAGGGGTTCTGACATTTTGAATTTGCCTTTATTTCCTGAATTTTGACAAGAAGATCTACGCGCTTCAAAGCCAAGCCTTGCTGAATCTTTTAAGGCACGATGAAGCCTATGCAGCTTTTAAGAAGGCACCTTCTTTTGACATGGATCTTTATACTCAATTATTTGGTGAAACAAAAACCACTTTCCTATACTTAATCAAAGCACAAATTTACATGTCAACAGGCAGGTCAGTGGAGTAACATTAGTTCTAGTTCTTAATGAAGTACAAGGAGGTGAAATATGCTAAAGACTGTTAATGTTTATGTTTGGAGCAGGGTTGAAGACGCGATTACAGCAGCTCAAACAGCAGCACAACTCAATCCAAACGACAAGGAAGCAAGGAAAATGGTAATAAGAACACGGTCTGTGGCAGTAGCAAGGTCAAAGGGAAATAAGCTCTTCAAGGAGTTAAAGTTACAAGAGGCTTGCAGCATATACAGTGAAGGGCTAGAGTATGATCCTTATAACTCTGTGCTTCTATGTAATAGAGCAGCTTGTCGGTCTAAGTTAGGCCAATTCGAGAAAGCAATGGAAGACTGTACTCTGGCACTGAACCTGCAGCCTTCTTACAGCAAGGCTAGGCTAAGACGAGCACATTGTAATGCGAAGATGGAAAGATGGGAAGCTTCGATACAAGATTATGAAATTTTGATCAGGGAAAAGCCAGGGGATGAGGAAGTAGGCCGAGCATTGTTTGAGGCTAAGGTTCAACTCAAAAAAACAACGCGGTGAAGATGTCAAAGACATGAAGTTTGGGTCTGATGTAGTTTTAGTATCTAGCATCGAGTGTTTTAGACACTTGATCACTTCTCCAGGTAACCATACAATATTTCCAAAACCTAACTAGTTAGTAGTCATATTTCATATACCTCTATATTAAGTCTTTGATTTTCATGATTTAAAGAACAGTTTTCGTGTCACTATCTACTTAACTAGACTACTAAATCGTGCACTCTGTATTGAAAATTATAGGAATGTCAGTGGTGCTGTTCTGCAGCAAATCGAACCAGGAAAAGGCCGTGACACTCTTGGAACAAGTTTGTCCAAAATTCCCATCCATCAATTTCCTCAAGGTTTGTTTGCTTTAGCTAGCATTATACAACATGTACCTGTTTTTCAAAGCATAGACTAAAATATGGTCAATAATCTCAATATGAACATATTTGTTTGCATTCAAAGTACAAAAAACATGCTTGAAAATGATGTGATGTGATAATTAATTTGTAAACAGACTTCAACCGTACTTGATAAGCTAGACAGGAAGGTATGTACTGTGTTTATTTAACTTGGACGACTCTTTGTCAAGGAATTTTGAGTCAACGCCGTGTCATATAACATATTCAACGCTTGCATTTAAAGCAACCAAATATTGCACATTGTCTTAAATAATACAGAAGGAACAAAACAATATTCCTTATTTGGTAGGAGATGAATACTACGAAGTATATTTTGTTTGTTGCAAGTACATTGTAATTAGATGTGCCAAATGGATTGGTCAGATCGATTTTGGTTTAGTCTGATTCGGTTTGGATCATATATAGGTGATAAGTCACAATTAGTTCAGGATTTGTCAATTTGGGTCTATTGAACTTTTATTATTAACATGAATCAAGCTAAATTAGTCCTACATATGTTAATGTCAGATCACTTTTGATCTAAGTAATCGGATACGAGTCAGTTTTGTCACGTTTTATTGTATGAATTATAAAAACCAATCAATAATAGTCTTACATATGCCAAGGTCTAGTCACTTTTGTATAAGTAATCGGATATGGGTCAGTTTTGTCACACCTTAACGTGTAACTTTTAAATTGCGAGCTATTACGATAATGTACATGTACACAATCAGGTGGAAGTGGAAGATCACCCATACTTGGTAAAGTCAGAGGAAGTAACAAACATTCCTGCCTTCAAAATCTACAAGAATGGAACAAGAGTCAGAGACATACCAGGAAACAACCTTGAACTACTACAGAATTCAGTTAAATTGTACAGCAGCTGAAAATCAGACAAATTACAAGACAAGAAAACAAACAGCAACAACACAAAATAATCAAAAATGGGGCGGCTGATTATTGAATTGGTGGCTAAGATTATTAGCCCCCACCTGAACAGAACTTCTGCCGCTTCAATCAATTCAAAGAAGATACTCAATCATATTATTACCGACATTCTTTAAGAATTATAAAAGATGGAAGCAAGCACAGCATTGCAGCAAAGGAAGAACCCTACATGTTTGATTTTGGCAAAAGATTTTGGCGAAATCTTGTATGAGTATGAGGCGAGCTTGCAATAATTTATTGTAAGACCGAAGTGATTATATGTTTAAAGAGTGATTTCCTATCTTTTTAGGGAGTTTTTTTATTTTAAAATTAAATGTCTTATTTTTACTACATCCTTCCTTGCCCATGACTTGTTGCTAAATGTAAAATATATTACTATCGTTTCTAAATGATAGATTTAACTACTTCGTATTATAGTAACAAAGTCCAATGATGATAGGAGAGACTGAGAGAATTTAGAAAGTGGGACATATGTTGAAAAGCATAAGAGAAAGTCATCAAAGTATGTTTTTGTAAAAAAAATGTGTCGTATCACTTATAAGTGAGGTTTGTGTAAGAAAAAGTTACCAAACTAAAATTATTAAAATGTAAAAATGATAAAAAGAGAATGGTATAAAATGGATGGACGTAAAAGACATACGGGATTAACTAACAAAAAGGAACCAAGTTAGCACGAAGAATCGACACTAAATCTAAGTGTTATTATGATAAGGAAAGAAGACAAAATTAATTAATTAAGTTTAGAGGGAAATTAGGGATTTATTAGTTTGTAGGGAATTGTTTATTTGGTGGTCGGGGTTGCTTCTACTTTTCTTTTCTCCTACTTTTAACTGAAAATATAGCATATGAATTATTGATTTGATACCAAAGATTTTGATGTATTTGTTTAGAGTAACAATAGTATTTAACTATTAATTATCTTAAAGCACTTGTGTAGTGGGTTAGTTTTTCTTGTTAAAACATGGCTTTTTATAATTTTTTGTTTAGTGATAGCTTTTTTAAACAATTCTAAGGGTGTATCTGGACAAAATGGCAAATTATGTTTGATTAATCAGAACATTTGTTTAGCTATATAGTCATTGATGACCTATATTTTTTCTGTTTCATAAAGGAGAATCAGTTCCCTTATTGTATACATCTTCTCTGACCCACAATTTTTGTATTTTTATTCATTTTGATGTCTTGTTTTATTGGCGTTAGTAATGACATTTTTCTATATACAACCAGTAATAATGTATTGTGATTGAATTTAATTCATACTGATTCTTATTGTAGACATGATTGAAATTTGAGACATTATGTTCAATTTAAAGTTAATTTAGGTTGTCTGTTGTCAATTAACTGATTCTTATTAGTTTACTGACTCAATTTGAATTGAGATGATTTTAAATTGATTACACATGTTTATATTTTTGTGTAAAGTCGTAATGTAAAGAACAAATAGTGTAAACCAAATTTGAATATTGAATTCATAACTTGAGTACCATCTTCTGTTAAGGTAGTTGACGTCCAATAAAGATGAGTATCATTATAGAAGATGGGTTAGTTGAAAAATTGGCTTGCTGTGAGTTGTGACAGAATGTAAAAATTCAAGTTTGATGCAAAGTTGATACTTGTATAATTATAAGGGAAAATCTTAGTCTTTCTTCCAAAAAAAAAAATAAAAAAAAAAAAATTAAACAAATAAATCTTAGTCCATATTCAATAACATCAAATGAACATAATTGAATGACATGAATGACACAGCCGAACTGAGTTTAGGCCCAATAGATATACAGGAAAAGTAACACTAGTCATCGTAAGTAGTCTGGCCCAACTATATAATGGGCTTAGCTGATAAATATTACTCCGTATACACCTTTCGAAAGCAATAAGTCTTAGCTGCATCCTGGAATAGCTGCACCACGTCCTATAAATGAACATGATGGAAAAAAAATATGAGCATGTATAAAAAAAAAATGTACATTTAGTAATAAAAAATGAACACGTAAAAAAAATGAAGTATTTAATACTAAAAAGTGAATACAATAAAAAAATATATATATATATGATAAGTTAATATATTAAAAATGAACATGATTATTATATAATTATAAAATTGTTGGACCACGGCCTTGAAAATGAACATTTAGTAAAAAAAATGAGCTCATAAAAAAATGAACATTTAGTAATAAAATGAACACGTAAGAAAATAGTACATTTAGTGAACACGTCAAAAAAATATGAACATTTAGTATATTAAGTATGAATATCTAGTATATTAAATATGAGCATTCATCATACAATCATAAAATAGTTGGACCTGCCTAATTAAATGAACATTTCATAAAAAAATATATGAACACGTTAAGGAAAAAAAAAATAGAACATTTAGTACCTAAAAAAATGTATAAAAATGAACACATCCAAAAAAAAATTTAAACATTTTGTACATTAAAAATGAACATGATTTTCATATATTCATATAGGTTCAAATTTATTGTATATAATTATTAACCAAAAATAAAGATAAAATAAATTGTTAAAATATGTTCATTTTTTATGTACTAAATGTTCATTTTGTATTAAATATTCATTTTTAAAGTATTACGTGTTCACTTTTTTTACATAAATTATACACAAATTCGATTGTAATTACTTAACTCTATAAATTTGAATATCCACCTTAATCTAATTTTGGTTCATCATAGAGAAAATAATTATTAATATTACTACAAATAAGCACTACAAGAAAACAGCTCATTTTCGACGGAAAAATTCCGTCAAGAACACCCTGTTTTCCGTCGAAAAACTTGTTTCCAACGGAAATTCCGTCGGAACTAGTTGTCGGAAAAAACGACTTTTTCGGAACAGTTTTTCTGACGGAATTTTTTCGTCGGAAGAGGTTTTCTGGCACCTGAAAAGTCCATCATAAATTTCTGACGGACACAATTCCGCTGGAAAATGCTGAAAAAAAAAATAAAAGAAAAAAGCCCCACCCCTAAACCGTACCCCACCCAGATCCACCACACCAGCCCCGTAACCCACCCAGATCCACCACCAAATTAAAACCCGTAACCCATAACCCCAACTTCCTACCACCGACACCACCAAAAATTAACCCCCATTTCCCAAACCACCACCAACACCAACCCTAAACCCCTATCCAACCTTCACACACCACCACCGACACCACCACACCAAAAACTCAAAAAATCGAAAATTAACCCCAAAAAAAACAAAAATTAGCCTCAGAATACGAAAATTTACACAACAAAATCGAAAAATACCACACACAAAAAAATCAAACCAGTAAATCTACATATTTAATCAGAATTTCATACAAAATTAAAAAAAAAACGATAATTAAACAGCAAAAATTAAAGGAAATATATAAATATACAATTATCTAATAAAATTTATAAATTAACATTACAATTACATAAAAAAAATTAACTATATATACAATCTAACCTAAATTAAAACTAGATCTACAAAACAAAAACCTTGAGTGGGGGGCTCGTCGCTGTTGTTGCGCCGTTGTTGTTGCGTCGTTGTTGTTGGTTGTTGACGTTGGTGGTTGTTGGAATTGACGGTGGTGGTTGATCGATGTAGTGTCGTTGTTGTTGTTGATGGAAAGGAGGATGGAGAAATAGAAGAGGAGGATGGAGAGAGAGAAGATCGAGAAAGAAGACAAGAGAAAGGGGAGGGGGAATGAAGGAGAAGAAGATCGGAGGAGGAGTGAAGGAGAAATCAAGAAGAAGAGGAAAGAGAAGAGGAGAGGAGAGAGAAAGAGAAGGAGAAAGGGGAAAGAGAGTGGCGGAAATGAGGGGGGGAAGTTTGGGCTATTTTAGGGTTTGGGTTTTAAAGGGTTTTGTTATTTTTTTTTCTTTTTTTTTTAAATAAGATTTCGACGGAATTTTCCGTTGGAAATGACCTTTTCCGACGGAATTTCCCGTCGAAAAGTACAAATATTCCGACAAAATATAAATCCGTCGTAATATATGGGCTTTTCGACGGAATATTCCGACGAATTTTATTTTTGATGGAATAGTCCGTCGGAAAGCCCATATATTCCGTCAGAATTTTCCGACTGATTTCCTACGGAATAAAAATCCGTCGGAATTTCTTATTTTTTCCGACGGAAATACGTGTCCGTCGAAAACTGTCCGTCGGAAATCGGCCTATTTCTAGTAGTGAAGGATGTTCATCACAAATTCATCATATATTACAAATTGACAAAATATACAAAAATTAAATATGCAATATCAATCACAAATTCAAAAAATATAATTTAATGTAATCAAATTATAAATCAATAAATAAACTAACCTATATCAACAATCTCTTCAAGAATACCAATTAGGTCCATCATGAATCAATGAAATTACACAAATTAGTGGCGAGAGAAAATGTTAGTTTAAAGAAGAAAACAATGTAAAAAAACAGAGGGGAGAGATAATTTTAAACAAAATTAAAAATTATGAAAAGAATTAAAAAATTAAAAGAGGGAAACATGTACATAAAAATTAAGAAATAAGGAAAAAAATAAGCAAAAAAGAAGAAGATTGAACAAAGAGAAGTATACACAGTGTATGTGTGTTTTTGTGTATAAATATTGATGGTTGATGCAGCTAGCTTAGACGCACTAGGATGCATCTAAGAATTTGCCAAAAGACATGCAGTCTTCAAGCTCTTTAAAATCTCATCAATCATTTTTATTCATTTTTTTTTTTGAAGTTAGTAGTTTAAATTCATACTCCTATACTCTTACTGTTTCAAAATAATTGACACATTCAAACTTAAAACACATCTCAATGCACTAGTTTAACCTTAGGTATATATAATTCAATAATATTATAAAATATATTTTGAAACTTTATTTTAATACTTATTTAAAAACATATTTCATGATACATATTTTTCGTACATTACTAATAAGTTATGATTAAAGTTAATACTTGGTATATAAATAGTGAAAAAGTCTAACTTGTTAATAATTTTGAGATAAAGGAGAACTATACACGAAGTAGAAGAGTGGTGTATAAAAACTTTTTACGGAGTACAATTTATAATGCTAATCCAGCAAAGACCCCTTAGATTTGTAAGATGTATAATTATAAGATAAATGTATCCTTCTTTTCAATTTATGTCACATAGCGCACCTAAGGCATGGAAAAGCTCATCCCCTTGTTGCCGCGGGTAGCCTATAACACTTAAGTTTTTGCCGCGGTTAGGTTGTTGAGTAATATGTCCTCTTATTTCAATTTAAGAATAGCCGCATGTAAGTCGTGGCTAGCTCTGTAAGCAGGTTATGGGGAAATGAGATTTCTTTCATGCATGTAGTATTTGTTGATTTGATAAGCTCCATATTGAATGAATGATTATGAGTGGTTAAACTAGCTATTCTCTAGTTGTTATTCTGACTTTGTTGTGACTTTTGAGGTTACAATGAAGTCATTTGAAAAGATATTGGGTTTGTTCTTCATTTTTTACTGATTAGAATTTGACTTCTTGGAATAATCCTAAGAGCGATTATGTGTCTATTTTTTTTACAATTTTTTCAGCTATATATCTTCCACCATGAATCGCAACTACACAAGCAAGTATATTCACAATTTTAAATATCTTCTCTTCTATACCCTTTTGGGCATAAATTTTATGACTCCAAACTTTCACCCTCGGACGTCTTATTGTGAGGCGGTGTGTAGAACTTAGAAAACAGATCAAAACAATCGGCGAATAAAGTGTCCACCCTTGCAAGTCAGTGGTTACCAAACTCTAGACATTGTTGCTTTAAAGTTTTGAACACATGTGACCTTTAATATTGAATATTCTAAAATCTTAACTTAGCCCCTAATGTATCGACTTATTTTAAGTTATATTAGAAAGGATAAATTTTAATAAGTTCATACAATAAAAGTTTGTTATTTGACTTATTTTTGAAGCTGAGATTTACATGTTAGAAATACTTAAGAAATTTAATGCGGAAATAAACCTTAAGCAAGAATCGAATTTGATACAATACATACCATTAGATGAAGATGAAGCCATAATATGCACTTTTCCTTTGAATGAACTTTATTGATGATGAAGAACACACCAAACCCTTCTCCTCTCTCTCTAACTTAATTACTGGATGTTTTTATTTTGTGTCCTTAGTGATGGAATGAAAAAACAAAGTTAGTCTCATAAAAGAAGACATAACTCTTATATATATATATATATATATATATATATATATATGTTTTATATGTAATCCAGTTGCCTTAATAGAGAAGAGCAGAGAGCCCGGTTTTAGTCGGATAAAACCAACTATCTTTTATATCAATAACTGTTATCTTTTATTAATTATTTATAAAATAATTAATCGGCTAAGTAGTCCAATCCATCAAAGGACACTTATCTTTTATACAGTATTGATTTGATATGAGCATTTCTGTAATTGGATATATGTATTAACTTAAATAGTGGGATTTACTTGATTAAAACAATAGATTAGCGGGTCACCCACTTGACACGTAATGTGGAAATTACATTGCATACTCTAGATAATCAAATTCAAAACCTAAATACTTGTAGTATAATTTTTTTTGAAGAATACTTGTAGTATATGTGACTTAATTTCATTTAACTCTTAATTTACTTTTATCTTTATATCATATTGACTTGTAATTTTTTTTTATAAGTGACGCCATTTAAGTTAATAAATACGGAGTAATAACATTGAAAGTACCACAATTTGACCCTACTTAGTGGAAAAAGTCTATCTTTAATGTGGGATATATCATATAATCATATCTTACAACTTTTATGTGAACAACGTAACAAACCAAGTGTATACAGTGCAACACAAATTAAAACAATCAATCGTTGGCAGTGCAAAAAGATGAAATCAAAAACATGAACAAAGCCTTAAAAGCAGGAGATATATAGTAAGATAGGATGTTGCCATAATCATTATCAATAATTAAGCCACCAAATTACCCTACTTTGACCCCTCTAATTATTCTAAATTAATGCTTCATTGAGCTGGAAATTTTTTGTAAAAAAAAAAAAAAAAAAAAAAAAAAAAAGGCAAAGTTGCAATTGCTAAAAAGTGTGAACATGAAGCAACAATCGCACTTACTTTGCATATGCCAAAAGTAGAAGTTTGGGCCTCATCTATTAGCCTGTCTTTTATTTTATAAAGTTAACAATTGATCATATGAAACCTTTGATGCATTTACTACTCAGTACTTGTAAAACAATGAGAGTTTGCCAGACCTGCCATCATAAGTGGCATGAGGATGAATGAATGATTTCTTACCATTTTGCAAAAACATGTGAATCAAAATGTGAAATGGGTGGTCTATGTTTGTTGATATGCCACTTTATTTTGCTATCGTAAACATTGAGGGGGTGTTTGGTTAGTGTATATTTTGGATTGGAAACGGATTCAATTAAACCAATAACGTTACCTTGTGTTTGGTTTGAAGGCATGGTAACAATTACCGTTACCTAAGGGTAATGATTACCCCTTATTTGTTACCTCTCAAAAACTTGGGGTAACAAATACCCTTGCCCTCCTCTTAACAAATACCTTTTCTATGTTTAATCCAAACAAATGAAAAGGCAATAGCTAAATGATTCCCTTCCTCTCTCTTATTTGTTTCCTTTCCACTCCGTTTTCACTTTTCGAACCAAACGCCCCCTAAGTTTCGATTTTAGAAACCGGTATGTTATCATCACAAAGGAAAGTTTGTACAAACTTGGCTTCAGTGGGAGCAATCCGCCGGATTCATTGTTTTCAATTATTAATAATAAATTGTTACGAAAGTAATACTATTATGTTAATGAGTTTTCAACTACTCGTATAATTTTAAGCATATTGAGTTGGGATTTCCAAATATATCTAACAAATTGAAAGAAGCCAGAGAAAAACTATTTTGATCTTATAATTTATTTTACTAAATAGGGACACAAGATTAAATAAACATAAGCAAAATTGCATAATTACAGTGGATATACCATCATATATTGCTCTGTTCCAGTTGGTACTTTGAGATATTGTCCAACTTACAAAGAAATCAGTAACTGTACAAGATCTTATAATAAAATACAAATCCCACAAAAAAGAAAAAAAAAACACTTTGGTAAATTGAAATTTTGCAACCCTCAAGTAAAAATAAAAATAAAATCCCACAAATTTTCTTATTTTTATTAGTAAGTAAAAATTATTTTACTAAAAAAAAAAAAAAAAAAAAAAAAAAAAAAAAAACAGAGGACTGAAGATCACCTTCTCCAACTTCTACTCCTGGAAAAAGGATCTTTGAATCCTCCAACAACCCAAGTTTCCTGAGAAATTTCAGTTGACAAATTATAAAATTCTGCATCATACTTCATCAAAATTGCCAAACTTTCTCTTTTCTTTTTCTTATTCAAATTTTCCTCTTCCTCTGTTTTTTCTTCCTCTTCTTTAGCTTCAATTTCTTTCTCCTCTAGCCAACTCTTTGCAGGAGCAGACCTACACCTCATCAGTAACAAAGCATTCGGTGGCGGCACGGCCGGAACACATTCATCATCATTCTCTATATTCTTCTCTTCTAATACTGATTTATTACTATTTTTAGTAACATCTTTACCCTCATTTTCCTCTTGTAATACCATAAACCATTTAGAAAACACTGCCTTATTACTATTATTAGTAACAATGTTGTTTTCCTTATCATCTTCACCAATATTGAATTCGTCGTCTTCGAATGTTTGATCTTCTTCATCTTCATCTTCCTCATCATCTGAACTAATAATATTAGACTGAGGAAACGCTCCGAAACACCGGAAATCAAACCTTATATTCCTTAAACAAGTAAGAAAACTCATAACATCTTTCTTAAACCCAAACCCTTCAACCCATTTTGATTTCTTCTTGGTTTTTCCACGATTATGAATCCTCTCAATTTCCTCCATTACAGATTGCCAATTCTTACAACCACTTGAAGAACTGGGCCTTACTTTAATCTGCCCTGCACAGGTGACTTTAGGCGAAGTCGGCTCGGCTATCTCCGGCCTCAATTGGTTGTTTTTAGCCCATACAAGAGGGCTGTTTGGCCCTCCGGAGGCGGCACTTGAAGTTCGAGTGTTGATCCTCTTGAGGTGGTGGTTGTGGTGGTGGCGTTTCGAGGGTTCGGAACCTCTAGCAGGGCTGCAAATGGGTTTAGGCATGAGTGTAAGATGGGTTCTTGAAGGAAAACATACTAAGAAATCTGCTGATTGTGTTGCACCTCCTAATAGTTTGTTTTCTCTTCCTTTGATCATTTTTTTTTTCTTTTTTTGGCAAAATTAGGATGTTATTTTCTCTCAAAATCCTTGTTGAAGTTGATGTTTTATAAGTAGAGTGAGTATAATTTTGTTGCTTTTTCCTATAATATTAATTCTATATAGTACGTCATGCTATGTTGAACTTGAGAGTGTGTGTGTGTTTTGAAGGTGCCAAGGTGGTGTTTTTAAAAGGAAGGGTGGAGGGAACGGTTTGACAGCTAAGAAAGGGTGATTTATTGACTTTGGATATGTACCTTAAGTAACCAACTTTTTAACTTTAAAAGAAGTTTAATTATTCTACTACTCCAAAAATTTAATATAATCATATAGAGACATGACTAGTGACGATCAAATAAATACCTCCTTCGTTTTACTAATATTGTAATTACCGGACTTTTACACTATCCATCACGCTTGTTTGACCACATATTATGATTTATACGTAAAGTACAATATAGTCATGTGGGGTATTGTTAGATTCGTCTCGTAAAATACTTTCACAATATTAACTTTTTATAATTTTTACTCTTATATAATTATAGATAATTAGCATATAAAATGTGAATTGAGATACGTAATTTCATCCTTGTTACAATATTTGTGGAAAAGAGAAAGTATACCCTAGTATGCCAAAAACATGTACTTGTATTTACTATCAACTTTTTTTAAAAAAAAAGTGCATTGGATGATTTGCAAGTAAAAATTTCAAGCATATAGCACACTAACGAGAGGAAAATAGAAATTGATCAAAGTATTAAACATTAGTGAACTACAGTAAAGGAAATGATTTTGGCAAGGATTCTTGTGAGAAGAACACTGAATCCTATTTTTGTAATGAATGTACCAAAATCAATTTATGTCAATACCTGTTTTCTAATAATAATCTTAAAGATGGTATTTTATTGTTATTCTCTCAAGGGATATTACTGGATATATTGATGATCTCAGTGAAAGCATTTGTCACGACTTGGAGTAACTATTTGTTTAAAAAGGACTTGTTACTAGAGCTGAGTAAAACTACTGAACATTCGAAAATCCGATGATCCGATCCATATTCGATCCAAAAATTATGGATATCCGATCTGAATTTGATTTCGGATCGGATATCCGATTCGGATTTTTTGGATATCCAAATTTTGAATTTCGGATATCCGATATCCGAAAAAAGTCGGATATTGAATATCCGATCTGATATCCGAAAAATCACTTGTTTTTCCATTTTTATTTCTCGAATATTCTCTATTTCTCAGCCTTCTCAAAAGGGGGGGGGGGGGGGGTTGGAGACTGAACCCTAATTCCCTAAACAGAAACCACTCACGCCTCTCTCTCTCTCTCTCTCAAAGTCTCAAGGCTCTCAGATCTCAGTCATCTCACTCCCAAATCGACTACGGTGACGACGACTTCTCCATTTTCTTAGGTTCTTCCTCTCTCTTCCTCGCGGTTTCTTCTCTTCAGTAAGTTTCTTCCTCTTTTTGCTCCCTTGTTCATTTTCTCCTCTTTTCACTCCCTTAGGACATTTGATGTTGATTTTTATTTTGATTTTGATTTCAATTTGTTAAATAAAGGATGAATTTCATTTTCGCCTTCTATTGTTGATTTCAATTCGTTTTTCTAAGTATACATTGTTGATTTCAATTCGTTTTTGTAAGTATAAATATAGGCTGATTTTTGTTCAATTACTGGTTCAATTAGCATGTGTTCATACTACCAATATATTTGATTAGTGACTTAGTGTTCAATTACTGCTATAGGCGGATTTGTGTTCAATTAGTGACTTAGTGGCGTTAGTGTTCAATTTTATGGGTTGATATTTGATTGTTCATTATAATTAGTATGCTTTAATATCTAATTTTTGTGGGTGAATATTCTACAATTTGTGGGTATTTAAATTCTGAAGTGGTCAAATGTTAATGTTGTGTTGTAGATAATGGATGATCATGATATTACTGCTGAAAGTGCTGCCCCAACTAATCCGTCAAGTGAGGATCCCTTGGCTTCAAGTGCTGCTGCTGCCGAGCCTGTTGGAGATCAAAATCCACCACCAACAGTTCAGCAAAAAGACCTTCAATTGGGACTAGTGATGATGTAGGAGCTGGAAATAAAGGTAAGAAAAAAAGGTCTTGGCTTTGGGATCATTTTGAGTTGATAAAAAAAGGTGGGGATAAAAGATCAAAATGTTTGTATTGTCATGTGGATATTTATGGTGACTCTAAAAGTGGTACAAGTGTTATGAAAAATCATCTTTCAAGGTGTAAGGATTATCCCCCTAATATTGAGCAATCACAATGGCTTCTTGCTTTTTCTAGTGAGCAAAGTCAACAAACTTTAGTAGATAGTATAGGTAATAATAAAAAATGTGAAAAAGAAAGGGAAATTAGAATTTTGGAAGTTTAGGCAGGAGGATGGTCGAAAAGCTTTTGCTAAAATGATAATAATGGATGAATTTCCAGTTAGGTTTTCTGAGCGTGAGGGTTTTCACCATTTTATGTCTGTTGTTCAACCAATTTCATTATTCCCTCTCGTTTCACAGTTACTAGAGATTGTTATCGTGCGTTTTTGGATGAAAAAAAAAATCTGAAAAGCTACTTCACTACTAGAAATAGGCTAGTTTTTGACGGAATCATTCCGACGGACTGATATTCCCTCGGTAAATTTCGAATTTTTCCGACGGAAACTGGATTTGTCGGAAAATTCCGCCGAAAAATGTTAGTTGTACATTCCGAGGGAAAAAAATCCGTCAAAACATTTTAATTTCCTACTATTTTTAAATCTGTAGGAAAATCCGAGGGATTTTAATTCCGTCGGAATTTTCCGACGGAATTTTAAGCTTTTCTGACGGATTTAATAATTTTTTTTTTAAAAAAAAAAAAACCAATCAAAAACCCGGAAAACCCTAACTTCCCCCTTTCCCTTTCATTTCTCTTTTCTCTCTCCTCTTTCCGCCGCTCTTTCCTCTTTCTCTTTCCTCTTCTCTTCCTCTCCTCCTTCATCCTCTTTCTCGATTCTCTTTCTCCTTCATCCTCTTTCTCCTTCTTTCTCCTTCATTCTCTGTTCTCCTTCTTTCTCTTTACTCTTTTCCTTTTTCGTTTGCCGTTTCATCCTCTTTTCCTTTTTCGTTTTCTTTTTCGTTCTTCATTTTCGTTTCCTTTTTCGTTTTATTTTTTGTTTGCCTTTATTTTCGTTATCTTTTTTGTTTTCGTTAATTGTGGGCTGGTGGTCGTCAACAATTATGGTGTTTATGGTTAAATTCGACCATAAAAATTCCAGATCTGGAGTTTTTATGGTCGAATTTAACCATATAATCCCAAATTCAAGGTTTTGGAGGTGGAATTGAAGGTATGTCTTCGTTTTTGTTTCTAATAATTTGCTTTGTTTTTTTTTTTAATTTATTATTGTGGGTTAATTTAGATTGTGTGGTTAATGTTTGATTTCGTTGTTTAATTTGAGTTTATTTTTGTTGATTTATTTTTGCTTGGTTTTTTTTGGGTGATTTTTGTGGGGTTTTTGTGGTGGCTGGTGGTGGTAGGTGGTTTACAGGGTGGATCTGGGTGGTTTACGGTGGTGGTAGGTGGTTTACGGCAGTGGTATGCGTGTTTATGGGTTGGTGGTGGGGGTTGGTTGGGGTAGGTAGGGGCAGTGGTATGCGTGGGTAGGGGTGGGTTGGTGGTGTGGGTTGGTGGTTGGGGTTGGTTGGGGTGGTGAGCAGGGGTGTGGGTTGGTTGGGGTGGTAAGCAGGGATGTGGGCTGGTGATGTGGGTTAATGGCGAGCTGGTTTTATTTTTTATTTTTTTTATTTACTTTTCCGACGGAATTTTCCGTCGGAATATACCTCCTTCAACGGAAAATTCCGTCGGAACATCTCCCCCACTGACGGAAATTTCCGTCGGAACATACCCCACTCCGACGGAAATTTCCGTCAGAACCTTGCGACGGATTTCCACTTAAAGTCAACAAAAAGCACCGACAGAACGTAATCCGTCGAAAATTCCGTCGGAATAGACCTTTCCGACGGAATTTCCGACGAAATATCGCGAAATTCTACAAAGTGTATTCCGACGTTGCTTTCCGACGGAATTCCGTCAGAAATGGGCATTTCCAACGGAATTTCAGGGTTTTCCGACGGATTTTTTCCGTCGTTGATTGACTGTTTTCTAGTAGTGCTTTAGCAAGTGTTCTTCTTGTATTTGTCTTACATGTGCTTAACAGCCCATTTTATTAATCATAATAGGAACTTGCACGAAAAAAATTTAAATTTTTGTCCAATTATCACCAAGGTAATGACCATTACCATAGACAATGCAACACTACTAGAAATAGGCCGATTTCCGACGGACAGTTTTCGACGGACACGTATTTCTGTCGGAAAAAATTAGAAATTCCGCCGGATTTTTTATTCCGTAGGAAAATTATGACGGAATATAAATCCGTCGGAATATATGGCTTTCCGACGGAATATTCCGAATAAAAATTTCCGACAGAAATAAAATCCGTCGGAAACGGTCATTTTCGAGGGAAAAAATATTTCGTCGGTATTTGGAAAATTCCGTCGGAATATAACTTATAAAAAAAAAAAGAAAAAAAAAATGAAATTTCTTCAACAAACCCCAACCTTAACCCTTTTCTCTCTCCTGTGCCCCTTTTCTTTTTTCCCTCCTTTCTTTCTCCTTCCCTTCTTTCCTCTCCTGCACCCCTCCTCTTTTCTCTTTTCTCTCTCCTGCGCCCCTCCTTCTTTCCTCTCTTCCTCTATTTTCTTCTCCTTATGTCCGCCTCTTCTTCTCCTTCTTTCCTTTATTTTCCTTTCCTTCTTTCTTCTCTTCTCTTCTCCTCTCGCTCCTCTTTCCCCTTTCTCTCTCTTTCTCGATCTCCTTCTCTACTCCTCTCTGCCAATCACCTTACCGGACATCAACAACAACACCACCACTGCTTTCTCTGCTCCTCTCTGCCATCACCGACATCAACATCAACAACAATTTTTCGCCCTTTCTCTCTGTTCTCTTGCTGAAAACAAAAGGTTTTCAAGCCAAATTCGACCATGAAAACTCTAGATCTAGAGTTTTCATTGGTCGAATTTGGCCTCGTAAACCCAATTTCGAGGTTTTTGTGTGGTCGAATCAAGGTATGTTTTTTTATATTATTTTGTTGTTTAATCGGGTTTTTTTTTTAATATATATGGTTGTTGTTTAATCGGATTTTTTTTTAATATATATGGTTGTTGTTTAATCGGATTTTTTTTTTAATATATATGGTCGAATTATTGAGTCAGGGTTTAATTTTTTTTCTTGTTAATTTTTGGGTTGTGATGGTTTGTTTCGGCGGCGACAGCGATTTTAGGTGGGTGGTGGGGTGGTTTGCTTGGGATGGGTGGTTCGGCCGAATTTGTTTAGGGTTAGGGTTGTAGATCTGGGTTCGTTTGGGTGGGGTTCATTTGGGTGGTAGATCTGGATTGGGTGGGTTTGGGTTGGGTGGGGAATCTGGTGGTGGGTTAGGGTTCAGTGGTGGTCGTGGTGGGTTAGGGGTGGCTAATGGGGTTACGGTGTGGTGGGGTGGGTTGGGGTTACGGTGGTACGTTCTTGTGGGTGGGGGTGGTGGGTTAGGGGGGTGGCGGTGGGGTGGGTTGGGGTGGTGAGCAGGGGTGTGGGCAGTGGTGGATCTGGGTGGGGTAAGGGTTAGGGGTGGAGTTGTTTTTTTTATTGACTTTTTCGACGGAAATTTCTGTCGGAATATACCTCTTTCGACAGAAATTTTCGTCGGAAACCTCTCCAACTCCGACGAAAATTTTCGTCGGGAAATTGCGACAGAATTTCAATGAAAGTAAAAAAAAAGGTGTCGACAGAAATAAATCCGTCGGAAAAGGTTGAATTTCCTACAAAGGGTTTTGCGACAGACTGATTCCAACAGAATTTCCGATGTTTTCGACGGATTTTTTCCGTCGGAATCAAGTTGTTTTCTTGTAGTGCAAAGTTCAAATGATGTAGGGTTTCAATATTTGAGGAGGAGGTTGCAAAGATGGAAAGATGGGACTATTTTAGATGGTAAGTTTGTGCATATGCAATGTGCAGCCCACCTTCTTAATTTAACAGTGAGGGAAGGTTTGAAAGAATGTGATGAATCAATAAAAAGAATACGTAATGCTGTGAGATTTGTTAGATCCTCCCCTGCTAGATTGCAAAAGTTTCGAAATTATGTTAATCAAGAACAAATTGAATCAAAACGTCAACTTTGTTTGGATGTTGAAACTAGGTGGAACTCCACTTATTTGATGTTAGAAATATGCTATGGTTTATCGAAAAGCTTTTGATTTGTTGGAAAATTCTGATGGTGGTAAATTTCTTGCTGAACTAACAAAACTTTCTAGTGTTCTTACCGATAACGATTGGGATCGTGTTGCTTCTTTGCTTCCCTTTCTTAAGATATTTTATGATGCCCACTTTGAGACTTTATGGATCTTTGTATGCTACTATTAATGTGTATTTGCTTGAACTTGTGACAATTTGGAAGATGATTAAAAAAAAAGTGTGAAAATGTTGATAGTGGTGAGATGTTAATGGCCTATGGGATGAAGAAAAAAGCATGAAAAATTTTTGGGAAAATGTGGATCACATTAACTTAATGTTGTATGTTTGCTGTTGTGCTTGATCTTAGACGCAAAATGCATTATGTGAAGTGGGCTATTAATGATCAATATGACTCTGTGAAGGCTGCAAAATTGCATGATATGGTCATGAATACTTTGACTTCGTTGTATGAAACATTTATGATTCTTTACAAAGTCAAAATGTGCCAAATGTTTCTGAAAATATTGATTTGAGTTCAAGAGACTTGGAAACTTGTAATGATTGGCATGATGTGGCTGATTATGAGTTTGAAAGGGATATTGGTGGACAAACGATTTTTGATAAAAAAAAAAGTGATTTGGACAAGTACTTAATGGATGATAAAGAGCCTATCACAGTAAGAATTTTGATGCTTTAGGATGGTGGTAAAAAGGGGTGGAGAGATATCCTATTGTTGGTCTTATGGCTAGGGATGTATTAGCCATTCCGGTTTCTACGGTTGCATCCGAATTGCGTTTAGCACCGGTGGGAGAGTACTTAATGTGTTTCCGTAGTTCTCTTTCTTCGTATATGGTTGAAGCTTTGATATGTGCACAAGATTGGATGCGTAGTATACGTGGTCTACTTATGATTGAAGAAAGTATTGATGATATTCAACAAATTGAAGAGGGTAATACTTTTTCCGTTTTTTTTTTCTTTTTTAATGAATATTTTTAATGTTTGCTGATTATGTATTTCTTTTATTGATCTAAGTGTGAACCTGATTCCTTCAGTTTAGTTGTCTAATCGACATTCTTCCTAAGTTGATCTGCACTTTTTTTTTATCTGGTATAAACTTTAGAAATTATTTTCTAAGAATGACTTGTGGGATTGAATTATTGTTTTGTTCTAATCTTGTGGGATTGAATTATTGTTCTGATATTGTTGCTTTGAATATTCTGATTATGGCTGTATGTTTGGCCAAGTGTTTCTTTTGCAACTGCTGGTTTTTTGTTGTTCTGAGCTTAAATTGATTTGGTTCTTTTTTTGTTCTTAAGTTTACTCTATGCTCTGTTGATGTATGATGAATTTCTTCTTTAGTCTATCTTTATAACTTGGTTGACAGTGCATACAAATTTAGCTTGTGGTAACTAATTTGAGCTCTTAAGTGTGCTTAAGTAGTATGATGGCATGTGATATTTGTTTTACTAATGTATTTTCATCGTATTATTTGTAGAATTGTCATCTCTTGTTGATCCGGCTTCGCTTTCCGTCGTTGATGATTATTTTTAGCATTAGAAGGTAATACTTTTTTTAGTTTGAATATTTTAGAAGTTATAGTTTAATTTCGGCATTATTTTTCTTATGATTATCTAATATATTGTTATTTTATATTTTGTAGGGTTGTTGACTTGCCGTACACTCGTACTTTGTTGATTCGTTATTGGTTTCCGGCGTTGATGACTTATTTAGTGTTAGATAAAATGTTTATGCACTGTTAACATTTGGACATTAATGTTTTTGGACTTCAAATTTTCTTATGTAATTTGTACTTTTGTTGCAATTAGCCAATTAGTTTGCATTTTGAAGGTTGTGTATAATTTTATTATGTAATTTCTTAAAATTAGTTGTTGAACAATAATTTCAGGTCTATTTTATCTCTCTTTGTTTAGGTTATGAATTAATTATCTACATAGCAATAACGGTGAAAAAAAAGGTGAAAAAATCAATTTTGCCATTAAAAAAACCCCACAATTAAAGAAGTCGAATATAGGATATCCGACTTATCCGATCCGAAAATTTCGGTTATCCGGATTTTCGGATATCCGACATTTTCGGATCGGAAACGGATATTAAATATCCGATCAGTGCTCAGACCTACTCGTTACAAACTTACGATTAATACTCGTATTTTCTTAATGTTCTCATTTTTCCCTAACATATGCTTAAAGGGGTGGCAATATTATGTTTCGCTTTTTTGAAACTACATTACGGTTATGTTTATTTGATTTTCTAGTTTGACTAGATCTTTACCTAATATGATGATTTATTTATTGGTTTTTTCATCATATTACCATGAAAGCTTTTAAAATTCACCATATACACATGAGTTTCACAAAAATATCACAAAACGCCCCAAATGACTATCGGACGT
This sequence comes from Chenopodium quinoa, assembly GCF_001683475.1. Classification (NCBI taxonomy): domain Eukaryota; kingdom Viridiplantae; phylum Streptophyta; class Magnoliopsida; order Caryophyllales; family Amaranthaceae; genus Chenopodium; species Chenopodium quinoa. The sequence goes on along the minus strand of NW_018744578.1, from coordinate 4,692 downwards.
TAACTCCGTTAGTCATTAAGGCTAATTATGTCACATGGCAACCTTTGATTAGCTCTCTATAAAATTAGTTATTTAATTAATAAAAAAATAAAATAAAATAAACTTTTTTTTTATCAAAAAAACCACCCTCCCCGCCCCCACATATTGCCAGCCACCTCCCCTCGCCGGTGCTCGGCGTACTCCCTCCTGCCAGCGGCAAGCCTCCCCCACGACGGCGACCACCACTCTAACACCCCATCCCCACCCGAGACCCCCCCTTTCACTCTCCTCCCCCATTCTCTCTCCTCTTGCACGAACCCATCCCCTCTGACGACGCCGGCACCACCCCCCCCAGCTTATCCCCCCCCATGACCGACACCGCACCCTCCCTACAAATCTAATGCCGGAGACAAAGCTAATTTCAAACACTGCACCCAATTTCATATTCATCAGAAATCGAAGCGTAATAAGGGGTAAACTAATTTCGATTGAAACAAAAAGGGCAAATCCAAATTTTGGCGGCATAGCCAATGACAAAGAAATGGTACGGTTGAGATTAGAGAACAGTTTTTGTTGGAACAACAAGTGTGTAGTGTGTGAATTTTGTGAAAAACTCAAAGTCCCACATTGGTGGGAAATGAGAGTTTTACTCTCTTTATAATATAGAGAGTGGGCTAAAGGGGTGTGGCCCTTGGGCTACCCACATTTTGTGGAGAGGGAGGACCTATATGGTAAACCATATATCACACACACGCGCGCCGAACCGAACCGAGCCGAGCCCGGCTGGGCTAGGTCGGGTTTGGGTTTGGGTTATTAAACAAACTTAATTTTTGTTACCGGTTTGATTAATATTCAGTTACAAAACGTTTTACTGTTTTGGTTTAAATTTTTCCGTTACATTGCTTGATTCTCGTTGCTGTTTTACTGCTAAACGTTGCACCGTTACACTGATTTAATGCCTTGATTCTTGCTTAACGAATACACTAATTGCAGTAAACGTTGCTAATCTTTCTCCCCGTTTTCATGCTTAAGCTGTTACGTATCTTTACCTATAAAAGGACGGTTCCAGCTTTGTTTTTAAAAACACACGAAAAAAAATACAGAAAACCACTTTGCAAAATATATTTTCTCTTCCTCTCAAAACAATCGAGCAGTTTCTTTCTGATTTTCTGGTGTTCCGTTGTCCGGTGGTTCGGTGCAAAACCGCCGGTATTTTATACTTGTGAAAGACTGTTTTATCCTGGGGCATCCGGTTTGGTACGAGCTGCTTGCACAATTTTGAGGCAGTGCCGCGAATGTTCTAAACAGAGCGACATAGTCCGCGACTCAGTCTTATTCTCGGTAACATTGTTCTTACTATTTTATTTGTGCAATTTCATTTATAACAATTTTAGAACAGTCGTTTCTGCCTTCGTGAACACTATGTCTACCGAAGAAATGACTATGTCTGCTGACCTTAACAAGCCCTTTCGCTTTGAGGGCGCTCACTTTAAAAGATGGAAACAGAAAATGCAATTTTTCTTAACTGTCAAAAAGGTTAATTCTGCCTTAACAGCCCCTCGGCCATTTATTCCTGATAATGCTCCTGAAGATGAATTAGCTTACTTGAATAGTGAAATCGAAACCTGGAATGAAACTGATTTCATGTGCAAAAACTATATACTTAATGGTCTGTCTGATAACCTCTATGACTATTATAATATGGAAAATACTGCTAAGGATTTGTGGGATGCCCTACAAAAAAGTATGATACTGAAGAAGCAGATGCCAAAAAGTATGCTGTCAGTAGGTACCTAAAATTCCAGATGACTGATGATAAGTCCGTGGAAGTGCAGTCTCACGACCTTCAGAAAATTGCCCATGAGATAATTTCCGAAGGTATGACCCTTGATGAACAATTTCAAATTGCTGTTATTATTGACAAGCTGCCTCCTTCCTGGAAAGATTTCAAAAATAATCTCAGGCATAAGACTAAGGAATTCTCCTTAGAGAGTTTGATCACTCGGCTACGTATAGAAGAAGAATCCAGAAAACAGGATCTAAAGGAAGAGATTTTACAAATCTCTGCTAATAATGCTCCTAGGCGATCTGCTGCAGTACTAAAACCTGCTGGTAAGAATTTCAAACCTTAGAACCGGAAGAATAACTTCAATAAACCGAATGTTCAAAAGAACAATGGAAGACAACAGTTTCAACCCCTAAGAATGGTACTGGTCAATTTCTGTGCTATCGGTGTGGAAAACCAGGCCATATGGCACGAAAGTGCAGGAACATGCCTAACCCTGTGCCTGCGCAGGCTAGCATGATTGAAGAGCCTTTTGTGGCTATGATTACTGAGATCAACCTTACTGGTGGATCAGATGGGTGGTGGATAGACACTGGTGCCACGCCATGTCTGTTACGATCGTCGGATGTTTAAAACATACACTGAAAAGACCGATGATAAGAAAGTACTGTTGGGTGATTCCCATTCCACTAACATTGCTGGTGTTGGAAATGTTGAGTTGAAGTTTACTTCTGGCAGGACTCTCATTCTGAAAGATGTGTTACACACTCCGGAAATGAGGAAGAATTTAGTTTCTGGTTTTTTGCTTAATAAGGCTGGTTTTATACAAACCATAGGTTCTGATTTGTTTACTTTAACTAAGAATGGAATATTTGTAGGAAAAGGATATGCTACTGATGGCATGTTTAAACTGAATGTTGAAGTTAATAAAATTTCTAATTCCGCTTATATGTTGTGTTCTACTATTAATGTTTGGCATACTAGACTTTGTCATGTGAACAAAAGACTCATAAAAAATATGAGCAATTTAGGCCTTATTCCAAATATCTCTCTCAATGACTTTGACAAATGTGATTCTTGTAGTCAGGCTAAGATTACAAAAACACCTCATAAATCAGTGATTAGAAACTCAGAACCATTAGACTTAATTCATTCGGATATTTGTGAACTAAATGGAACGTTGACCAGAAATGGACAACGATACTTTATCACCTTTATTGATGATTGTTCTGGCTATACTTGTATTTATTTGATGAAAAATAAGAGTGATGCTTTTGAAATGTTTAAGTTGTTTATAACAGAGTTTGAGAATCAGTTTAACAAAAAATAAAAAGATTACGAAGTGATCGTGGAACTGAGTATGATACTGATGCTTTTGTAGAATTTTATAATTCACATGGTATCATACATGAAAGGACAGCTCCTTATTCCCCAGAAATGAATGGAAAGGCTGAAAGGAAAAATAGGACCTTTACAGAATTAGTAGTTGCTATTTCCTTATATTCTGGTGCTGCTGATCATTGGTGGGGTGAAATTCTACTAACTGTTTGTTATGTCTTAAACCGTATTCCAAAGACTAAGAGTAAGGTTTCTCCCTATGAAATACTTCGTAATAAACGACCTAACATTTCTTATTTCAGAACTTGGGGTTGTCTAGCATATGTTAGGATTCCTGATCCTAAAAGAGTTAAATTAGCTAGTAGAGCTTATGAATGTGTATTCATTGGATATGCTATTAACAGTAAGACATATAGATTCTTTGATTTAAATGCTCGTGTAATTATTGAATCTAATGATGTTGATTTTTATGAGACATGTTTCCTTTTAAATCTAGAAATAGTGGGGGTTCGTCCACCTCTATTATTCCTAAAGTCAGGTCTAACTCACAAGAATTGGATGCTGAACCCGAACTAAGAAAGAGCAAGCGGGCTAGAGTAGCAAAAGACTTCGGCCCAGACTTTGTAGTTCTTAATGTAGAGGAGAATCCTTCTACCCTCCAAGAAGCTCTAACCTCAGTTGATGCAGATTTATGGCAAGAAGCCGTGAACGACGAAATGGACTCACTTGAGTCTAATCGAACTTGGCATCTAACTGAGTTGCCACCAGGCTGCAAGTCAATTGGTTGCAAATGGGTCCTAAAAAGAAAGCTGAAAGTTGATGGGACCGTTGATAAGTTCAAAGCCCGTTTGGTAGCTAAAGGCTACAGACAGAGGGAGAATGTTGATTTCTTTGATACCTATTCACCTGTAACTAGAGTAACATCTATTAGAGTACTAATATCTCTTGCTTCTGTTTTTAATCTTGTAGTACATCAGATGGATGTAAAGACTGCATTCTTGAACGGTGAATTGGAAGAAGAAATCTACATGGATCAAACGGAAGGATTTGTTGTTCAAGGAAAAGCATCTAGTATGTAAGCTAGATAAATCTCTTTATGGTCTCAAACAAGCACCTAAACAATGGCATGAAAAATTTGATAACTTAGTCATCTCACATGGTTTTAAGATAAATGGTAGTGACAAATGCATATATGTAAAATTTGAGGATGACATATGCACTATAATTTGTCTATATGTGGATGAATTGTTAATTTTTGGCTCGAACATTCATGCTGTGAATGATGTAAAGCTATTGTTGAATGCTGAGTTTGACATGAAAGACCTAGGAGAGGCTAATGTAATCCTTGGAATTAAGATTACTAGGACAGAAAATGGAGTTTCTTTGGATCAATCTCATTACATTGAGAAAATCCTAAAGAAATATGGTTACTTTGACTGTAAACCTGCTAATACACCTTATGACTCTAGTGTTAAATTATTTAAGAACACTGGTGATGCCGTAAGGCAATCTGATTATGCGAGCATCATTGGCAGCCTTCGGTATGCCACTGATTGTACTAGACCCGACATTGCCTATGTCGTTGGATT